>NC_083098.1:143353678-143486178 GCF_949774975.1 Lagenorhynchus albirostris | reverse complement strand
ATGCTTCCTTTTTTCATGTGATCAGCCTACGTCTTAAAATTCCCCTTTGATTTCCCGTGACACCCTCTTTCTGGTTTACTTCCTGCCTGACCAACTCTACTTTCTTAGTCCACTTCGTTTTCCTTCAGCTTTCCCATTCAAAGGTAGTACTTAACCATGGGGCTCTTTTCCTCGTAGTTACATTTACTATTACGATTTTGCTTCAACGTAACTGTTAGATAACCTCATCCACGCATGTGGTTTTTACTACCAAATCTATTGTTCTAGGCTAGACTGAAAGATGGGTTTAATTACCTGCCGGCTGTTTCCTCCTGAGTGTCCAATGGAACTCTCCTCTCTCGAAAATCTATTCCTCTTAGCTTAACAAATGACACCGCGTGAAGGCCGTTCTAGACCCTTTGCTTCCTATATCCAGTCTCTTACCAAGTCCTGTTGATGGTACCTTCTAAACAGCTTCCTTTCCCATCCTCCCTACCTTACTGCTTTGTCTTCTCAAGCCTCTCTGTAGTCCGTCTCCCGTGCTACCAGATGAGAGCTTTCTAAAATGTGTACTTCCGTCACTTCCTTGCGACTGCTTTAAATTCTTCAACGGCATCTCTTGCTAAAAAGATAAATATCCAAAGCATAAAACTCTTTATTACTAAAGTCCTTTGACCTAGCACCTGCCTACGTTCCCAAGCCTTACTCTCTGGCCATGCCCGTTTTGGGCATCTCCAGGCCACGGACATGTTGACATGTATTTTTCCCAAATATTTTAGGCACCCAGACCTCGTTGGGCCATGCCACTGATGGCTTCTCTCTGGACCGCTTTTCCTTCCTTCACCTAGGTTTGAGTTGGAGGTGACAGACATCAAAATATTTCTGAAATAAATAGGCTTGGAAACCATTCAGGGTGGGGAGTGGTCTTAACTCTGAGTGAATTCTGAGTAAAACACTGAAAAGCATCAAGTATATGAAGACAACACGGGCTAGGGGAGAGGAAGAGTAACCCAGCAATGGAGACCAGGGGCTATTCATGGTTAACAGGACAGCTGAGGTCAAGATAACGGTGGGCAACAGTATCACGTGTGCCAGGAAGGGCCAAGCAAGTAAGAAGCCACCAACATCGATACAGCGACAAGAGAGGGGCAGCTCCAGTAAGGGGTTGGCCGTGAAACCAGGATGTAAGGGACAACGGCGCCTGGTTCGTTACCAGCCACTCGCCTCTGACATCTGGCATGCTTCAGAGAGTGCGTCTCTGATCGCTGTATCCGAACAAGTCATGTTTAACGATAACAAAAACAAAATTCGGGCTTTTACGCACAAAGCATCCCGTGATCCTTTCAGCCCCCTGGTCTATCTTATGGGAGGGCATCACAGAGCATATTTTTGGGAGGCAAGAGGAACCCTACTTTTAGTTCCACAGCCAACACTGCAAGTTCACAGTGCAGGTCCTTTGTGGTTGTGGTTCATCTGTCCTTTAGTCCCTCGGTTATATCGTTGTCCTCCACAGTTGTAACCTACTCTGTGCGGACTCGGTGCACAGTGCCGCCAGTCCTTATGAGAATAAGATACGCTTCCCCGTTTGCAAGTGCACTGACTCGCCTCCTGCATCACACCAGAAACCTCTGAAAAACAAGTGCAGCAGGGAGACTCATGGGCATACTTCCTTTTACTGTGCTGCACTCTGCAGATGCTTCGTTTTATACAAATGGAAGGTCTGCGGCAACACTGCTGTCGAGCCAGTCTATCGGCACCCTTATTCCAACAGCATTTGCTCACTTCGTGTCTGTGTCTTTGGCAACGCTCACGGTATTTCAAACCCTCAAAAAAGATGATGGCTTACTGAAGGGTCAGGTGATGGCTAGATTTTTTTTAGCAATAAAGTATTTTTCAATTAAGGTATATACACTGCTTTTTGGGGGACATAATGTTATCGCACACTTAGTAGACTGTAGTATCGTCACTTTTGTATGCACTGGGACACCAAAAATTCATGTCTTGCTTTATTGCGATACTCATTCTGGTGGTCTGGAGCTGAACCCCCAGTGTCTCTGAGGTATGCTGCATCTGACTGGACACGAATCTACTTCACTTTTTACGCATCCGTAACTATCTTTTTTAACACTGCACCTCAGCAGTTATGCTGGGGGTTCAGGACTTATAAATGATATATTACAACTTCCCAAGTGAGAACGTACAAACAAAACATGAGTATTTAATGCAAAATACTCCATGTCAAAACCAAACTATAAATAGACTGTAAACTAAGGGCAGAGTTGTCTTCTCCCAGAATATCGTTTCCTCCCATCCCATTGTATGCTTAACTTTTAGAAAATTTTGTCTAAAAGATTTTAATGACGTGATACTGTCGTAAAAGGTGGATACTAAACTGTTTTACAGAATCTGCAAATTATTTGGATTGTAGGACATGAAATCACTGGAATACTGTGGTAACTTCGCTGCACATTAGATCACCTGGGAAGATTTTAAAATCCTGTTGCGCAGCTCACATCCCATACCAGTTAAATTACAACGTGTGGGGCTTCCCTGGTGGCACAGTGGTTAAGAATCCGCCTGCCAATGCCGGGGACACGGGTTCGAGCCCTGGTTCGGGAAGATCCCACATGCCACGGAGCAGCTAAGCCTGTGCGCCACAACTACGGAGCCTGCGTGCTATAACTACTGAAGCCTGCGCGCCTAGAGCCCGTGCTCCGCAACAAGAGAAGCCACCGCAATGAGAAGCCCGCGCACTGCAACGAAGAGTAGCCCCCATTCGCTGTAACTAGAGAAAAGCCCGCGCACAGCAACCAAGACCCAACGCAGCCAAAAATAATTAATTAATTAAAAAGAAAATTACAACGTGTGGGAATGGGAGCCGGGCATCAGTATTTTAAAAAATATCTCAGTGTGATTTCACCACGCAGCCAGGTTTGGGAACCACTGCCATCCAGATGCAGTAAGGAAAGTTTTACACTTAGAGATCTGTCTTAATCTAAGCTTTTCTAAAATGTTCAATAGAAAAAAGGTAGTTTGAGCTACACCTATTAACTATTACACATGGCTTTTAAAAAACCTACATACTGGGCTTCCCTGGTGGCGCAGTGGTTGAGAGTCCGCCTGCCGATGCAGGGGACATGGGTTCGTGCCCCGGTCCGGGAAGATCCCACATGCCGCGGAGCGGCTGGGCCCGTGAGCCATGGCCGCTGAGCCTGCGTGTCCGGAGCTTGTGCTCCGCAACGGGAGAGGCCACAACAGTGAGAGGCCCGCGTACCACAAAAAAGAAAAACCTACATACTGTATATTTCATTGATTCTAAAGCCTTTTTCTCATATTTAATATCTCTTTAATTAGGATGAATCTTTTAAAGTCTTATGAAACAGTACACTGTGTTAATGTGCCTTGTCCCTTAAAATTTCGGGAAGCTATATATTAATGCCACCAATGCTACCATCGTTCAAAAAATATTTTTGAATTGCTTCTTGGAGCAGAACCTAAAATTTTAAAACATGTTTAATAGAGACAGGTTTCCTGCCGAGGAAGATTTTAGTTTTAGAAATAGCCAAGTCACTTGAGGTTAAGAAACTGACACGAATTAAGCTAGGTACTGTCATACCTGTTTCAAAACGAAATGTGGCTCTGAAGTTCACACTTTTTTTTTTTTTCTTGAAACCTTCATAAAACTGGATAGGGAAGCTGTTCCCCAAAGTTTCAAAAACATTTTTGACCAGTGGCAGCAGTAACTCAAATTGTTTTGAAGTGCAAACCAGTTTTAAGAGATTTCCTGGTCTATCCCCTGTATTATAAATAAACTAAGGTTCAGAAAAACTTAACTCGTCAGTTTCAGTTCAGCTTGTCAGTGGCAGACCTAGATTCAGAACTTCTCCTCTGGCCTCAACCTCCTTTCCCTCCCATCCAAAAAAGGGCAGGGGGGCTTCCCTGGTGGCACAGTGGTTAAGAATCCGCCTGCCAACGCAGGGGACACGGGTTCGAGCCCTCGTCCGGGAAGATCCCACATGCCGCGAAGCAACGAAGCCCGTGCACCACAACTACTGAGCCTGCGCTCTAGAGCCCGCGAGCCGCAACTACTGAGCCCACGTGCCACAACTACTGAAGCCCAAGCGCCTAGAGCCCGTGCTCCGCAACAAGAGAAGCCACCGCAATGAGAAGCCCGCGCACCGCAACGAAGAGTAGCCCCTGCTTGCTGCAACCAGAGAAAGCCCGCGCACAGCAACGAAGACCCAATTGCAGCCAAAAATAAACAACAACAAAAGGCAGGGCTTGGGGTAGAACAAGGTTAGTGCCTGAATAAGTCTATCCCACCATGCAATGATCTTACTTTCTCACAAAGTAAACTGTGAAATGTTGCAGAATTTTGCTGGGTGTTCCCTTCAGGTTTACCAATGGAAGGCAGATGTCGCGGTATCCCATGTCCAGCTTCCCATCGTATCTCCTGACTGGTGTTTCCTCCCTATGATTCAGAACTCTGTAATCATATTTCAGTACATACGCAAGTGGTCTACATCTAGAAGCCTGAATCTGTTCAGTGTGGCAATTTAACTCATACTCAAAAGAATTTCAGATAGTTTACGTATTGTAAGAATAAATGAAAGTTAACAAAAACAAGCAGGTACGAGACAATGATGCAAGGGAAAAAAAGGCAGGATGGCAAAAGAGAATAGAATACATGCTATAGAATGTTACACAGCAATTAAAAGGCAGCTATAAGGTTTTGTTTTGAATGTCTCGGCAGCCAAAGCAAAAAAGAATTCAACATACCGAGATTCATGTCTCAGTTTACCAGCTGCTTAGAAGAAGCAAAGCTTTCCCTAACATTCTGTCAAGAGGAATGGGTCTGTCTACATGCCTAATAAATGTTTTCTTAGAAGTGAGCTTTCCACAGAAATCTGGGGAGCTAGGGCCCCAAAGGCAGGCAGATATTTCTATTTTACAAATCAAAGTAGGGTTGAAATCCTCTCCTGAAATTAAAGAACCGAATCACCAACCCACAGCCTCACAACTTCCTGGAGGAAGAGTTAGGGAAAAAAAATCCTGCCATTCTATCAGCCCCTCACCTATTTGGGGATTAATTTTATTTTTTAATTCTTATTTATTTTTGGCTGCGTTCGGTCTTTGTTGTTGCGCGCGGGCTTTCTCTAGTCGCGGCGAGCGGGGGCTACTCTTCATTGTGGTGCGTGGGCTTCTCATTGCGGTGGCTTCTCTTGTTGCGGAGTTCGGGCTCTAGGCGTGCGGGCTCAGTAGTTGTGGCTCGCGGGCTCTACATCACAGGCTCAGTAGTTGCGGCGCATGGGCTTCGTTGCTCCGCCGCATGTGGGATCTTCCTGGACCAGGGATCGAACCTGTGTCAACTGCGTTGGCAGGCGGACTCTTAACCGCTGTGCCACCAGGGAAGTCCCTTAATTTTCTATTAACACTACTAGTTCTGCCCTTTAAAACTGAAGGATTATTCCCCTTGGAATGATCTGAAGAGTGGCTTGTTAGGACATCCAGAACAGTGCCCTTCCTTTTCTTGCTCTGAATCTTAAGCATTGTTTACTCAACGACTTACATATATATTATATTACAATTTACAGTATCGTTTTACAAACACCTCACAAATCTATGAGGTTGACAGGGCAGGTGTGATGCTATACTCCCTGGATGAGAAAACTGAGGCCCTAGAGATAGAACCACAGTGGTCACAGCTAAGTCTTTTTACTTAACAGCCCATGCCCTTGTACACGATTTGCTTTTGTAAGCCCAGCTCCAGACCGCTGCCATTCCGGTATCCATCCACTCTAGATAAAGGCCTGCCTGTGCCGTATTTTTCTACCTGTCATTTTAGAAAGTTCATCAGAGCTCCTTATGCAAACACGTTCATTTTTTTGGATGCCTTTCCTTTTTTAAAATTGAAATCAATTATGATTATGAGCATGTGTTTTTCTCTCTGTATAGAATTTAAATCTTGGAAATCTCTCAAGTCTAAGACACATCGTGTAATTAGATGCAACATTCCCTTCATTATAAAATTTTGCATGTTTTAAAAGAATGATTCGGGCTTCCCTGGTGGCGCAGTGGTTGAGAGTCCGCCTGCCGATGCAGAGGACATGGGTTCGTGCCCCGGTCCAGGAAGATCCCGCATGCCGCGGAGAGGCTGGGCCCGTGAGCCATGGCCGCTGAGCCTGCGCGTCCGGAGCCTGTTGCTCCACAACGGGAGAGGCCACAACAGTGAGAGGCCCGCGTACCGCAAAAAAAAAAAAAAAAAAAAAAAAAAAAAGAAAAAAAGAATGATTCAAATACAGAATATTTGCATCAATTTCCTCCTTTAGTTTGAAACACTACTACAGCTCTTACTGCTTCCTTAAAAAAAAAAAAGCCACCATCAAACTATGCAAACGGTATCAGATGTTCTAATTTTGGCAGTACTGCTTTACTATTGTATCAGAGTAACTGAAATCCGCTCTACAGCCACTATTCAGCCTCTGTATCTTGCTTCTAACTCTATACTGTATGTGTACTATAAAAGGATGACTTATGGGGGCTTCCCTGGTGGCGCAGTGGTTGAGAGTCTGCCTGCCGATGCAGGGGACACGGGTTCGTGCCCCGGTCTGGGAGGATCCCACATGCCATGGAGCAACTAGGCCCGTGTGCCACAACTACTGAGCCTGCGCTCCGCAACAAGAGAGGCCGCAACAGTGAGAGGCCTGCGCACCGTGATGAAGAGTGGCCCCCGCTCGCCGCAACTAGAGAAAGCCCATGCACAGAAACGAAGACCCAACACAGCCAAAAAATAGATATAAATAAATAAATAAATATTAAAAAAAAAAAAGTATGACTTATGTGTTTGACCATTTTGCATTCAACAAATCTCTTCCACCCCCAGAATATTACTTTTCTCCCCATCTGTACTCACTCAAGGGCAAGGGCACATGGTGGTGGGGAAGGAAGTGAGCCCTTTGGGGTCATGACAGACCTGAGGGTGAATCCTGAGACTTTGGTCAAATTATTTGGACCTTTTAAGCCCCATTTTAAATTAAGAGTAGTTTTAAGATCATATGTAAAGCTCTCAGAACCAAAGATAAGGGACTCAAATGTTATACAGATATACGCCATTATGCTTTACTTAAGTAAATGAGGCGGCCATTCCTACTACCTCGTAGAATGGAGTCTACTGAAATACGGCATGGAGGAAGAAAAAAAAAATCCACTCTCACTCTGTCATCAAGAATCTGCACAATTTCTAAGACTCTAATTACAACCACAATCAAAATATTATGCGATATAAAAGGAAAAGCTGGATCAAAAGGTACATAGGGATGGAGTAAGAGAAACTCAGTAATGGAACATACATAAAAAAATTTAGAATAGAGATTTATTATTTACTGTTATGCCTTCAGGTTACCCTGATGGTCCACAAGGCAGAGCTACCTGCAAAGAAAGACTAGAGGGGAAGTAAAAATAAAATATAAAAGTGCCACCTATCAAGATTTATATACTACTAAAAACCTGTTTACATAAAATGCTCACGTGATTACATTTTAAATGAAGACAAATACAAACAACAAAAGCACACTGGTAAGTGCTCAGGCCTGCGGCCCTGCTAATACTGAAGGATGACTTGTTGGTATTCCTGAAGCCCTTCTGCTCAGTGGCATTCCCACCCACCCCCAGTTCCACCCCCAAACCACAGCCTGTTAGCTTGTATACTGGTGGACAACATTTGAAATTCAAACACTCTTTTGGCTTTCATTCTTATCCAGATTTGCTTATGATGTGGGTATTATAATTTCTCTTCAGGTAGGTGTGTTTTGCGGTAGGTAAACAATATTCAATGCCTGCTGTACGATCAGTATTCTGCTTCTCAACAACATGTGAACTAGTCACGCTAAGACCTGAACCAGATGACAGTTGGTACAGATGTTCTTCCCAACTGCCATTCCTTCCAGGTAGCCCCAAGGTTTCGTGTATGCAATATACTGAAAACCTCACTTGTCTCCGAAGTGGTTCCAATGCAGAAATGTCTGGAGGAACTACTCTGGGGACTCCAACCCTGTCACCGAGCGATACCTCATAAGCATAGCACAGATGCCTTCAACGTGCAACTACAGATCCACCTTTGTCCAGTTTAGAAATGGAGGTGTGAGTGGAAAGGACGGTGTGGGCACCGCATTAAGAGGATTAAAAGATCCAGTCTATTCTCAGATTCTCTTTGCATCGAAAAGACAAGATATGAAAACACTGGCTTTAAAAGACCATTTATTGATTGATCTTAAATATTTACAACTCATGGGTTAAAACATCTATCCATTTATTACCAGTGGGCTATTTTTGGGGGATTTTTGTTAGGAAGGGGTTTCACCTGTTATCTTTACCACTTTTATTTCTGAGGGAAGAGAATTCCGGGTTATCTTTCTAACTCTATATCCCGCTTTCTAGTTGTTTTAAACCAGTCACCTGGCTATCTTAGTAAATCTCAACGACAGCCTCATTAACAGGCTAGAAATAGTTTCCCATCTCTGAAAAGAAGGTCCCACTGACTTAGCCACTGCCACATAACAGCTCCTAAACGACCTACTGTGCAAAGCATATTCAATACATATAATGACACTTCTGAGTGACCGCAAATGTACACCGACAGCATTCCGATGGAAAACCAGAAATGGAATTTCTTCAAGAAACATAATAATGGGGGACACGGAGACACAGCAAGGATTTGTGAAGAATGTATCAAGGAGAACTGATATTTCCACTTAAATAGCAAGCAAAAACCCCTCCAGCCTAAACGGTTCCTTTGTACACTACGATTTTATTAGACCCCAAGTAAGAACATCTTTAACGTTTTAAGAAGATTACTATAAATTACTCTATAACTTATGTTTTGCATGGTTTTTAAATGTTCATAATGCTATAATTTATTTACTTAATTTTACACGAAAATATAAAAAAAAATAAATATTGCCATGCATGACTTGTTGATATTTTTAAAAAACCACAAATAAATAACTGGAAACCTTGTCTAGAGAAACTGTTCCTGCACACTTGTTAATTACAGGGGACTCGAGCAAGTCTATTTCAATACAGGATCCTGAAACTGAAAGAGCTTCCGAACAAAGCCAAATATAATGCCCTTAAAGGATCAAAATGTAATTAACGCTAAGGGAAAGAAAACAATACAAACCAAACCTGGAGTGCAAACACCTTTTTCGCTGTAGGTTTTAATGGAAAAGGTTTGTGAGCAAATGGGGTTCCTTCCCAAGGGCATGCTGGAGACATGGAAACCGAAGTGAGAGGAACTGGGGGGCCTTCCTCAGTCAACCTCTCATCTCATTTCAGCTTCCTGAAACGTCCCTGGTTAAGACTTGGGATGAAGGAGACACAGACAAGCACGTATAAATGTCCGTCAACGTTCCTCGTTAAAGCTGAAGTCGCACACTAGGGACAGGTGGTCTGAAGGGTAATTGAAGGACGGCAGGCGGTTGGGTCCAATCTGCTCCTCCGTGAGCAGATCCAGGGCCGACCTCACGCTGAGCGCGTGCTTGGAATACCAGATGTAGTCCAGAGTGTGGCGGCACTCGCCCGAGGTCCGGATCTTCCAGGTCGTGTACGGAGGTTCCGACTGCCCGTCCGCGCTCAGCAGCTTGTAGGCGCTGTTCAGGTTGAGGCTGGAGGAGGCGAAGTGTCTGTAGACCTCCTCTGTCGGCTCTGCGTTGAAGTCCCCGCAAACGATGAGGGGAATCTTGGCTCCCTGGGTGATGCTCTGCAGGTTCTGGAGAAGGTCACAGCCTTGAGCCGATCGAAATCGCTCCCAGCCAGTGCGAGCCTTCAGGTGGGTGACGGCGATGCAGAACTGTCGGCTGGACTCCTTGCACTCTAGGGTCTGGGCAATGGCCACCTGGTTGGTTTTCAACGTCATGGCCGTCAGCCTGATGTTGGCACTGTTGACTAGCTTGAATCGGTTCTGGAGGAAAAACAAGGCACAGCCATCTGGTCCGTTGTTGTGTTCCACATCCAGACAAGGTGACCAGGGCTTGGGGAAGAACGTGCCCTGATAGCCCAGTCTACTGAGGAGGGGGTGGAAGGTGTCAAAGTAGTGGTCCACCTCTTGGAGGCACAGTATATCGGGCTGGTAGGCTAGGATTTCTTCCAGGATGAGACATTTCCTCTCTTCCCACTTGAGTGCTTCAAGAGGGCACTGTACAAAGTTGTCTTTGCCTTCTCCAAGAGCTGAAAGAAAAGAGCCGGTCAGTGGTCAGCGACTAAGAACCGCTACCAGGTACCTGCGAGTCTTCTCAGGCTTGACGCTACCCAAGACCTTCAGAGCGCTTCCCCTGCTTCAGATGCCCTGGGTGGTTCTTCTCTTACTGCCCCGACCTCTTACCATGCAGATGAAGCAAGCAACTAACCGATCCTTTCGTATTAAAACTATCTCTTGTCACTATGTTCTAGGACATGAGATCTCCTTAAGTTTTAGCTTTAGACAGTGTTCTCTGGCGTCCAAGAGATCTAAACTATGCCAGACGAAGTAAATACATTTAACTCTAGAGAGTGCTTTCAACACTGACTTATAATAAGCCATACTAGGCCTTTATAGACACCACTTAGAATAATGGGCAGCTTTTTCCTACACCTGGAAAAAACAAATGAATCAAAGAGTGGAAAGTCAGGGAGCATGCCCTTCTTTTCCAGAAAAAATGGTGACCCTGGTTTCTTCTTAAAATTTCAACTGCCACGTGATCGGCAATAAGGTTGACTGACACACCTGTTTTTTAACTGAGCGGACGCAGGAAAGGAGTCCTTGCTACCGTACAGAGTAGTATCTTAAAGCACAGAGAACTGAAGCAACATCCCTGGCCTCAAATTATATGAAGAGGCGTCTGGATAAGAAGCTGGCCTCAGGAGTACCCCGACTCAGCGCCACCCCACCACAGCCCCCATTCCCTGCAGAAGGTTCAGGGTCACCCGTTTGGTAGACTCAGTTTCCCCCTTCCAGGTGCTATCTTAGTGCTGTGGACAACTGATGAAAGCTTATGGGCTAACAGGCGACAGGAAGCACGTGCCGCGAAGCAGACACTTCCCCGAGCACGGAAAGTCTGCACACGTGGAGGGGAAGGAGTACGTCTTCAGCTGACGGAGTGGCCAGTGAAAGCCAGACGTCACCCCTTCCTGGCCTCCCCGTGCGGGAGCTCCCCAGGCGGCCCCAGCGCCCCGCCCCTCTCCCTGCGCGCACACGTACCTTGGGCAAGGATGTTCCACTGCATGACCCGGATGGGTGTGTGGCTACTACTGGGGCCATCGGCCCTCAGATCCACGAAACCCCGCTGGAAGCGGGGAGGCCGCGTGTGCAGGACGGCCCTGCACTCCTCAAGGAGCTCTTTAGGGTCAATGGGCTCCAGGTGTTCCGGGTCGGGGGCCACCAGATACTCTGGGTGCTGGGAGGCGGAGCTGCCGTCCAGGGTCTTGGTGAGAGCGCTGTAGAGCCGGCTCGTGCCGCTTCCCATGGGACACGCTGCGGGGAAGGAAAGCACAGTCACTCGCCCGGCTCCTCGCCGGAAGACAAGGCACTTACTGTCCACGGAAGCCGCGGGCTCGCGAGCTCACTTTAGGGCGATGTTGCCACGTTCGCGTTCTACAGGGTGGATTAGAGGAGTTTCCGGGTTCTAGCTTTCTCTTAGGGCGGGTACTTGAAATACCGCTGTTGAGATACCTCGATCTTTATGGCTTATTCTAACCTAGGATCTGTCTTTATAATTTACAGACACAGTCTTATGAAAGCATGGCTAAACAAAATCCATAGTCCTTTTTCTGTGCATTTTAAGCGAGAACGTGAAGGCCAGTGTGTACAGAGCCAGACATCAGAAAGCCCAGTTAATCCTGGCGAACAGATTCGGTTACAGCAGGCTGTTGCCCTAGCCATGTCACCTATACAGATGCCTCTGCTGTGGCGAGAAACGGCTGGATTAAGTCCATATCCCGCTTCTCGTCCATGTTAACTGTACACCAGGGATCTGGCTCTCTGTGGGACTCCGGACATCACGGAGCAGTATGGTCTGTCATCTAATATCGACCGCCAGACTTTTAGCAAGTCAGAAACGGGGCTGGGAGCAGAGGCAGTTGCCCACCTTTTCTGGGATCCTGGGAGGAGAAAGGGGGGGAGCGGTGCAGGAGGTACTGTCGGTGCGCCTCCGAGGCTCCCTACTGTTATCCAACTGGACATGAACTCACTAAGGAGACTAGAGCACAACCTTCAACGAGTCCGCGTGAGGAGAGCTGTGCCCGCGCCTCCCTGGTAAGTAGCCGCCTGCTCCTTTCAAGGTCAGCCGTGTTGCCTCTCATTATAGTGCGCATTAGGGGCACCTTCTACCTGGAACCACCTCCTCGATTCCGTGCGCGGTTCCTGGTATGGAGGAACCTGGATTTCCCTACCCCGTCCAAGTCCTGGCCTCCTCTTGCAGGACACAAAGTTTGCTTCGTAAAACGTATTATTTGGCAAGCTGACTCCCTCTGAAACTAGCGGTGGATGGAACCTGCTACAGCAGGTCACAAAAGCAGACTCAAGTGTTCACCACCAAGGGTTAACAAGCATGCAAGCATGCTTTCTACTGTTCCTTTTCATCAACTCAAAAGTAGTGCCCCAACAAGAAAGCTAGATGGAGGCAAAGAAACACACCAGTTTTCCCAACATACGTTTCTGTGCACGTGCGACTGCCAGCAAGCCTGTTCTCACAAACGCACACGCGTGAACACACGCACACACCTGTCCCGAAACTGTTTGATTTCAGTATATTAAATTCCTTTTAATAAATCTGTTTGCCTATCTTGAGTACATGGGTCCAGAGGAATTTTCTTCTTGGCTGGCAGTACAACTCTGAAAATCTTTCTTCTGTACTTCTGGTTTTTTGGGTTTTTTTTTTTTAAGGCAGTAAAAATATTACTCAGCCGTAAAAGGATACGAAATTGAGTTATTTGTAGTGAGGTGGATGGACCTAGAGTCTGTCATAGAGAGTGAAGTAAGTCAGAAAGAGAAAAACAAATACCGTATGCTAACACATATATATGGAATCTTAAAAAAAAAAAAAGGTCCTGAAGAACCTAGGGGCAGGACAGGAATAAAGATGCAGACGTAGGGAATGGACTTGAGGACACGGGGAAGGGGAAGGGGAAGCTGGGACAAAGTGAGAGAGTAGCATGGACACATATACACTACCAAATGTAAAATAGATAGCTAGTGGGAAGCAGCCGCATAGCACAGGGAGATCAGCTCGGTGCTTTGTGACCACCTAGAGGGGTGGGATAGGGAGGGAGGGAGGGGATATGGAGATATATGTATATGTATAGCTGATTCACTTTGTTATAAAGCAGAAACTAACACACACACACACAAATAAATAAATAAACAAATAAATAAAAGGCAGTAAAAAGTCCAACTGGGGGACTTCCCTGGTGGCACAGTGGTTAACAATCCGCCTGCCAATGCAGGGGACATGGGTTCGAGCCCTGGTCTGGGAAGATCCCACATGCTGCGGAGCAACTAAGCCTGTGCACCACAACTACTGAGCCTGTGCTCTAGAGCCCGTGCGCCACAACTGCTGAACCTGTGAGCCACAACTACTGAGCCCGCGTGCTGCAACTACTGAAGCCCACACGCCTAGAGCCCGTGCTCTGCAGCAAGAGAAGCCACCGCAATGAGAAGCCCATGCACCACGATGAAGAGTAGCCCCCGCTCGCTGCAACTAGAGAGAGCCCGCGCGCATCAAGGAAGACCCAACACAGCCAAAAAATAAAATAAATTAAAAAAAAAAAAAAGTCCTACTGGTTTCTCAAGTGTGGTTTCCAGATCGGCAGCATCAGCATCACCCTAACGGTCGACCAAACTGTCACAGGGCGTCACAGCAAATGCACAGGGGCTCCAGTATGTGACATTTGTCAGGCTCTAGGCAAAGGACCAGCTTGATGCAGCTCACTTTCAACAGGACTGCTCTACATCCTTTTAATACCATCATATCCTTGCCAAGCTGAGTTCTGGGGTAGTTGCTGTGATAAAAAGCAAGTACCATGTGAAAAGGCATGTGAAAAAGAGGGTAGCCGTGTCGTAGGGAGTCGAAGGTTTGAGGAGTTACGTGAAGCCAGAAAGACTGTCCCGAGCCACACTTCCTTCTAAAAACTTAGAAAAACCTTCACGTGAAGTGAATAAGGAACAGGTGGGCGTCTGTTCAGACAATAAACGTGTGCCGGAAACAGACGGCGAGGAAGCCAATCAAAATTATATCCTACTGCAAAATGAGCTAAAAGATAAGACAATGGGGCTTCCCTGGTGGCGCAGTGGTTGAGGGTCCGCCTGCCGATGCAGGGGACACGGGTTCGTGCCCCGGTCCGGGAGGATCCCACATGCCGCGGAGCGGCTGGGCCCGTGAGCCATGGCCGCTGAGCCTGCGCGTCCGGAGCCTGTGCTCCGCGGCGGGAGAGGCCACAACAGTGAGAGGCCCGCGTACCGCAAAAAAAAAAAAAAAAAAAAAAAAAAAAAAAAAAAAGATAAGACAATGACAGAATAGCCTAAATTAGAAAACTCAGAAGTGAGGCAACACAAGGAATTAGTAACAAAAAACATACCAAAAAGAAATGAGGAGAGAAATCATTTAAGAGGCAGTGGCAAACATTATGTACTAATGTTAAGCGAAGATGCAACATATCAGGAAATGAAACAAATACTAAAAACTAAAAATCGAGAAAACTTTTAGGAGCACAAAGTTTCAATCATGCAGGATGAATTCAGTTCTGGAGGTTTAACGTACAGCATGGTGACTGCAGTTAACAATAGTGTATTCCATGCTTGAAATCCTCTAAGAGAGGAGATCTAAAGGGATCTCACGTCCCCACTCCCTCAAACACACAGGGTAACTATGTGAGTGAGATATGTTAATTAGCTCGACTGAGGTAATTATTTCACAACGTTTACAAATATCAAAATATCGTGTGGTTTACCTTAAAAACATACAATTTTTATTTGTTAATTATACTTCAATAAAGCTGGAAAAAAATAAAGTGAATGGTGTAAGAGGAAAAAATTATGAGGTTAAAAAAACATGTATCATGGACACACATACCTGAGAATATCAACCCAGAATGACCAACACCAACTGGGCTGCAGAGAAAAAGAAAAAGAAAAAATCCCTTGGGCTCTAGGCAAAAGCAGCAAGTAACTTACAAGGACAATTAGAGCATCACCGGACTTCAACTGCAGTGTTTTTATACCAGAAGAAAATGAAGTTACGTATTTCAAATATACGTCAAACTTTATATAGATGGCTCATCAGTACCCGAGCCAAGGATTTTATATCCAGCAAAACTGGAACACTGATGCCAGGAGCACTTCTTCCAGAAACTACTAGAGTAGGGGACGGCAAACTGCAGCTAGATGTATTTTAGTACAGTCCTCAAGCAAAGAATGGTTTTAAAGAGATGTGTCACACACACACACACACACACACACAATGTGACAGGATTGTTTTTGGCCCTCAAAGCCTAAATGTTTACTATCCTGCCCTTTTCAGAAAGGTCTTTGCCACCCCTGGAACTAGAGAACAAGATTTAGACCAAAATGACCAGAGACACTGACTTAAGAACTGGTGGTACTATATTAAACATATAGCTACTTAGAAAATCAAGTCTAAATGAGGTTAAAAGACAGAGTACAATATACGATGGCTCTGTGATCTGATAATGAACCAATGAAGGTTTAGTACACCCAGAAAAAGCATGGGGGTGGGGGGGAGCAGGGACCAGAGAGCAAGCATATTCAATTAAACATTGTTTAACTGTTCTTAGGGAATTCCCTGGCGGTCCAGTGGTTAGGACTCTACCCTTCCACTGCAGGGAGCATGGGTTCGATCCCTGGTCAGGGAACTAAAGATTCCCGTGAGCCGTGCACGGTGCGGCAAAACAAAACAAAACAAAACAGAAAAACTCCAAAAAACACAATCCACAACACAAAACACTGATAATCTGGACTTTATCAAAATAAAAAACTTTAAAAAAATGGTCTTCAGTGATCATAATTAGTAATGGTAGTATCAGAATTCTTATTCTGAGACTGTTGTGTAGATGTGAGATGAAGCAGATTGGATATTCTAATTTCATCATTCCCTGTTGTCCTTTTTTGGTTTGGTCTTAGAAATGTATGTATAGGCTATTAGCTACAACATTCAAGGAAAACATTCTTGTTAAAGCCGGCTCATTTTGGACCAATAGTGGATTATTAAATCTTGTCATTCACCTTATTTGTGACTTTTGGTGGTTTTCGAAAATTAAATTTACCATCAAAGGACAAAGTTTTGCAGCAAAAAAGAGGAAGGATGCATCGTGGGTAACAAAGCATCAGTTCCAGTCCCAGCTCTACCACCATTCAGCTGTGCCACTCTCCAGAGCTGCTGACAAGGCTTGTTAAGTGACCATAATTTCTTTAAGATTATTTGGAAAACGCATCTAGGTTAGAACAGGCAGCAATTTCAAAACAGTATTTCTACTAGAGGGCACACACATCTCTATTAAGAAAACTTGCGTATGTTATTCAAAATGACTTTTATTCCCCTCAGATTTGAGTCCCCAAATGGACAATTTCTGTTGGGTGTAATAAAAGTACTCTGGAATGCACTAAAGGTTGTCTTTTCAAAAATTTTACTGACATGGACCCTTTGCTCTTGTTTCACGAGATTCCTTTACCCCAGAAAGAGAATCGGGCAACATTTCAACTAAGAGACTGGGCAGAGGGGAATTTCAGGGCATATTTACTATAGTCCTGTCTCTCCTCCTTAGGTCTTACAGGAAACCCTAAGACGGTCCCCTTGATGGACAGATGCAAGCCTGAATACCCTGTTTAATAACAAAGCCAGCCTAGGACATGCCTTCTGATACCAAAGTACCTGGGAAGCTGGTCAACCAATCGGCTTCTCGCATAGAGAGCAAGGCGTCAGGACAGAGACATATGGTTCTGGAAGATGACTCCACCCTCCTCCTAGACAGCAAGGCTCTGCTCCCGCTGGGCACTCCGCATTCTGTCCAGCCCTGCAGGTCACTCTCTCGGCCAGTGGGCACTGGCAAAACTAATCTCCACAACCTAACCTAACCCTGCAGTCCTCAGGAACCGTCTGTCTGCAGTATGCTGATTTTACATTCTTATTTCTCTGCTCTCTGAACTTTGGGAAGCACGCTCCATACCTAAAAAACATGAGCTGATCTTTTCTCTCAAGAAGTGTCTGGTTAGAGATTAATATAGAGATAAATTAACAAGAGGAAAAGTGAATGCATACTGTGTGGAATGGGCTGGGGTATAGTAAGGGCTAAACCCATCAGGATGGAGAAGAGTTATCAGAAAAGGACTTCAGAAAAGGACTCAAGATATCCAGCTCTCATTCCTGACTCCACCACTTCCTTGGTAGGTGGCCACCATGAGCCCCTGCCTTGCTCTCTCAGACACCACTCTGGTCCACAGGCGATACATCACCGAACAGACCAAAATCTCTCTCCTTGTTGGCCATGGGGCTTATTTTGTACGGGGGAGAGACAAACAAGGTGAAAGACGTTTTGTCATATGCTGAAAAGTGCTTTGGAGCAAAATAAAAAGGTGAAAAGGGAGACAAGGAATGCTAGGGACTGGAAGTTGCTAATTTATACAGGACGCTCAAGGAAGTCTCACTAAAGGTTACAGATCTGTCATAAGGAAACCAGTCTTAGAGAAATCCAAGAACATTCTGGGCAGAGGGAATGGTGAATGCAAAAGCCCCGAGGAAGGGGGCTTCCCTGGTGGCGCAGTGGTTGAGAGTCCGCCTGCCGATGCAGGGGACGCGGGTTCGTGTCCCGGTCCGGGAAGATCCCACGTGCCGCGCGTCCGGAGCCTGTGCTCCACAATGGGAGAGGCCACAGCGGTGAGAGGCCCGCGTACCGGAAAAAAAAAAAAAAAAAAGTTTCCAAGGCGGCTGACAGAGCAACCAGAAGGGTGAAGCTGCCAATACAAGTTACGAAGACGGGGTGGGATCTGCCGTGAGACATGACTAATGCTCAGGAGAGAGGTGCAAACTGGAAATGAACACGTGCAAGACGTCGGGCACAGACGAGGACTCAGCTCTGGATCACACTGGGGAGGGTGTGGTGAAAATCTGCAAAGAAGGCAAAGGCCAGGGGCAGGACAACCGGGAGAGCAAAGTAGAGAAAGTTTCGTCCACGAGGGAGCTGTGTCCTGTGTCAAAGGCTACTGACGGTTCAAGGAAAATGAAGACTGAGCACAGCTCAGAGCTGGATTCAGCGACATGGGAAACGTTGGTGAATTTAACGACAGCGATTTTTGATTTTGGGTGGAGGTGTTGGGAGAACAGGACAGAGAGAGGAGATGTATTTTGAGAGAATCTTGCCCCCCTCCCCCCAAAAAAGGAGAGAAATGGAATGGTGGCTGGAGATGGAGTCTCGAGAATTTGGGGAAGCTGCTGTATCACGTTTGTTTGCTAACGGGGGTGACACAGCAGAGGGAGAAACCCACGAGGCAGGAGACTTCAGGCATGACGACACGAGGAAGGCGACAAGTCCTCCCCCAGAACGATTATCAACCCGGACGAGAGTGTCAAAACGAGCCTGGGGCTTCCCTGGTGGCGCAGTGGTTGAGAGTCCGCCTGCCGATGCAGGGGACACGGGTTCGTGCCCCGGTCCGGGAAGATCCCACATGCCGCGGAGCGGCTGGGCCTGTGAGCCATGGCCCCTGAGCCTGCGCGTCCGGAGCCTGTGCTCCGCAACGGGAGAGGCCACAGCAGTGAGAGGCCCGCGTACCGCAAAAAAAAAAAAAAAAAAAAAAAAAAAAAAAAAAAAACCAGCCTGAATTTCAGTGCTCTGGACGGAGACCAAAGGCATACAACGAACTGAGAAGCTTTTATTCACGAAAGCGATTGAACTTCAGTTAAGGACAGTGCTAGCCTGTGCCCGGTCCCGCCGCGGCTGGTGCCACCCCTCCCCCTCAGCTCCATGGAAGTATTCAACCAGGGCGGCAAAGGTACTAAATTAAGTCAAAACCTGCCCAAAAGCAAGGCCCAGGCCCTGATGGCTTCGCTGGTGAGTCTATCAAATATTTAAGTAAGAAGGAGCAAGCCTTCACAAACTCCCACGTACTGCTTCCCACGTAGAGCTGCTCTGGAAGACAATTTGGCAGTTTTAAAAATACACGTAGAATTCATGCCCCTAGGTATTTACCTAAGTGAACTTGAGTTCATTCAGGAATATCTATGCAGGGACTTCCCTGGTGGCACAGTGATTAAGAATCCGCCTGCCAATGCAGGGGACACGGGTTCGAGCCCTGGTCCTTAGCGTGTGGAAGATCCCACATGCTGCGGAGCAACGAAGCCTGTGTGCCACAACTACTGAAGCCCACGCGCCTAGAGCCGTGCTCCGCAACAAGGGAAGCCGCTGCGATGAGAAGCCCGCGCACTAAAACGAAGCAACGAAGAGTAGCCCCCGCTCGCCACAACTAGAGAAAAACCCATGTGCAGCTATGAATGCAGCCAAAAATAAATAAATTAAAAAAAAAAAAGAAATCCCATGGTATTGAGCTGGAGTCAGAGATATCAGCCTGAATTCATGTTTCACTTACTATACATATATAGATGTGTAGATACAGAGATAATGAGCGATGTGGACGGCTGTGTTTTTCCACTTGCTGTCTGCCATGAGCTAATCATTTATTTAATTAACGTTAACCATCCCCCTGCTTTTTTCCCACGCTACAAATGTCTATTTTATATCTTTACATGTCCGGGGTTATTGTGAGGATAGAAACATAAATCTAAAACATTTTGGTAAGATAGAACATTACTTCTTAAGGAATTTTGTTTGATTTTTTTGTGGGACCCTAGGAGGTCCTGATGCCTTGTCACGCCCCAGCAGATAAGGTACTTCTGTAGCAATGAACGCTTTCAGTTAAAACTGTCATTTTTACATGATGCTACGTAAACATATATAATAAATACACATGAATATTTATATATTTACATGTATAACATCAGCTATATCTAGCCAATAAGTATAAAAATCGAAACGGACACATTCTACACTCACAACTCAGTGCGCGCTCACGGCATACATAGATATCTAAGAGGAGGTTCACAGAACAGCTTATTTCTGCATGACATCTGGGCCATTTTCTGGTGCATTCCATTTCTTTTTTAAAAAATGCTGGTCGTGACCCGACTTCGTTTGGTTTCCGACCCGCCGATGGGGCGCTGCTCCAGCAGCAGCTGCGGGCATGGTTCATGGGCCACTGGGGATGCCTGAGACTCTTGGAGCCACGCACGGCCAAGGGGTTCATGACGCCGAGCCCCCACGTGCCGTCTTCTCTGTCTTGGTGCTTGTTCTCCGCACAGCCGTGGTGAAACCGCTGTCCTGTCGGCACGTCCCGGCACCCAGCGGCCCCGGGCTCCACTAGTGGCCACGGCACGCATCCCCATCACTCAGGGTTTTAGTTTAAAAGTGCCTGTTTTACTTTAAAATGTCGCTTAGTGAGGCAGTAGTAAGTATCTCTGTGAAATGTGCAGCCTCGATGACGTATCTTTAATAGGTGACAAAATGGAGCGTCCACAGAAACACGCTGCGCGCAAAATACTCTGCCTTAAGGAAAAGCGCTCGGGTGAGCGTCTGAGCTGCAAAATGAACTCGGTCCTGTCTTCATGGAACACCATTTCACCTCGAAGAGCCGACAAACTATAGTTCATCACATAAGGACACGAGGCAGACACGTACCCACAAAAATGTAAGAAGAAGTCAGCCTGTCACTTGAAGGAAAACAACACACAGAGTTTTTGCCCACGAGGAAAACTTCTGGAAAACATACCTGCCATCAGGAGCCTGACAAGTCCCCAGTACTTAAAAAAAGTTTCTGACAAGATAGGTGGCGAGAGAAGCTACAGTTATTTCTATACTGTGTAACGCTTGGAAGATCTGCATAACGCAGTGAAACATTTCCCAAATAACCAATAGCAAAAGTTCACTGATATATATGGTATCGGATTCCACGTCACAAATAACCACGTATTAACATAGAGACTACTACAAAAAAAGACTACCCACGATTATCTTATAAGGCTATTCAAATACTTTTTTCCAATTATATCATCTGTGAGAGACTCAATTTTCTTCATATAGTTTAACCAAACCATATCACAACAGACTGAATGGAGAAGCAGATATGAGAATATGGCTGTCTCCTATTAAGCCAGGCTTTAAAGAGATTTCCAAAAATGTCAAACAATGCCACTCTTTCACTAACTTTCTTTTTGTCTTGGAAAACAGTTAAAAAGTGTTACTTATAAATAAATAAAAGGAGAAGTAAAAAGTGTTACTTACGTTAACACTGATTTTACTATTAAATGACTTGATAAACATTTAAAAATTCTCGTCTTACTTTCTAACATGATATATAAACATAGGTCATATTAATTATGTTATATATTAACCCACATAGACAAAATTCTGTGGGACCCTCCGTATTTTTTAAGATTGCGAAGGGGTCCAGAAAACAAAAGGTGAGACTGTCTCTTCTAGACCAACCATCACCTGAGTGTACACATCCCGTTCCAGGGGATACAAGCAAAGCAATCCCCGGAGAGAAAATGAGAACTAAAAAAGGTGAAATGAAATAACAGAAAGTAGACATGTCTGTAATTCACACAGAGCACGTATCTGAATTTTTCTCAAACTGACAGAGCATCTGATCACAAAAGGTGAGAGAGGTCACTGCTGCTAGGCTGTCTCCACGGCACTCCAGAGACTAGTACTATCTCCAAATCACGGACAAGCTTCCCTGACCTCTGTCTTTATATTTCTAAGCTAGATTTTCCATAACTCAAAAATATTCTTCTCATAAAGTCAGGTTACTGAACCAAATCAGAAGGGATCTGGGGAAGACCCAATTCATTTCCTCCCGTCTTCAGTTATTCTTTTCGGCTTTTATCCTAAGAACATACGAGCTTACTCAGTTATTTTTCAAGGCTTTATTTCCTAAAACTTTCTGGTAACACAGAGACATCAATACAAAGGAAGTGCTAGGGAATTAATAACTCAAAGTAGACACCAAGGAGACTTCACATGCTATTTGTGTACTTATAACACCGTCGTAGCAAGGCTCAGAGCCACCCAAGAACTGCTAGGTGGGAAGGCAAGTTATCTAAATTTGAGAACAAAGGAACGCTGAAGAGGGCGCGACACCCTCTGCCCCTCCCCCACCCTGAGGATGACGCCCCTGACTGCTAATGACTGCTGGAAGCTCACTATGCACCACTCGCAAATTAAGTAATTCTCACTACATTCCTAGGAGGTAGCCACTCCGATTATGCCCCTTTTACGAGGAGGGATAACTTAGTAACAATTCTCTCACCTGTTTTAAAAAAAGTCATTTTTTCTTTTAGAGTATCAACCGTTTAAAAAATCTTTTCACACATAAATACAATTCCAAAATTGCCTGCCTTTCTGCTGAAGTTTTATACCTTAATAGGGGTTGCCATTCAGGGCTTTAAAACGATTGTCACAGGTTCAGAACAGCAACATGGAAAGCCACTTTCCTGAGGCAAGGCAGCACAAACAATTCATCCAGGTGGTTGCTGAGATACTGGAAGGCATGAAATCAAACAATTCATCCAGGTGGTTGCTGAGATACTGGAAGGCATGAAATCTTGACAAAACCTCTACTCAACTTTTACTTGGCACTCATACTAGCTTCTGGGTCGAATTTTACATGTGTTATTTATTTGACCCCAGATTATATTTGGTTTTGGCCCCAAATTCATTTTTTCCAGCCACTTTACTAGAGAAATATTATCAGCCATCACTTCCATGTAATGCACATGATGTAATTTATACAGGCCAAAGGCAGGTGATAACAGCTTTATCTCTCATGCCTCTATTTCTCATTTAGCTGCACCACTCCCATCTCTTGCCGTTTCCCAATCCTATAAGCATATTTCCATATACACCGGGAACTGGATGCCTGCATTCCGTGATGATATGATGGCGATGAACAAATACGTCGCTATTTCACTTGATAGGAATAACTCTTCTTACCTTTGTAACAGCCTTTAAAGGTCTGCCAGAGAATTCACATTATTTAGGTTCCAGAAATACAGCAGTGGTATGTAAACTTCCCCCCATTTTGTCATCCCTTTATTTTCCTAATAAAGCAAAAGCGGGCTAACTACTAAAATACAGAATACATTTACTCTTTAAGCTACTGATTACTAAAGCAACTCTAAAGCAACAGGCAGACCACCGTGTAAGTTCCTAAGAGTGCCAGCCATCAGAGGCAATCGATCAGGGGTTTCATGAAAACACCTTCAATCAATAACTAGAAGGCTGGATGAGCACCCAAACAGCTGAGACCTAAACTGACTGGGCTGACCACCCCAAGCAGTCCTAACAGCACTCAGAAATCTCGGCAGAAAGACCTCTCTCCACGTAACATTTCTCTACTTACCCAGCAACTGCTTCTTCTAGAGTCTGCCCAAACCATTCAGTCTGTTAATAATTTCTCACAACAGCCTGAGCTCAGTCTCCTGAAACGATAGCTTGGCAAAAATACTGGTTAAAAAGCAAAAACGGAAGGAAGGCCAGGATTCTCTGGGTCCAACGCCTGAGAAGCTGCTGGAGCTGACCAGCCTTGGGCCCGCGGAAACCTCCAAGCGTCAAGTACCCAGAAGTGTAAAGCACAGACGTCACGGGAAGGCATCACTGAACAGCGAGCCTGTGCTGCCACCTACTGGCCGCGTGCTGAACCACCTCGGGAAGTTTAGACGGGCTAACTCGGCAGCTAGCTTTCACTGGGCTCCTTAGAGCAGCTTCCTGAACACACGCGGCCACCTTCAGGACAGTCACAAGATAACCATCGACCTAAAACAGCCTGGGTGTTGGATATGTGGTATAGTTCGTATTTACTGAAGAAGTCAAAGATTCACAGCCCCCCACCTCACAGCTTCATGGAGCGAGCCCCAGTGGCTCCTTCTTCTCTTACTTAAATGACCCTTAACATCTGAACTACAATCCCTGTCCTTCACTCATTCCTCCTGATAGGTGGAATAGGGACTACATCTGCCTTGATTACCACTTCCCCTGGTACCCGGTACCCGGCCTAGCGCTGTAAGAACGTTGATAAAAGAAAGGATGGCAAGGGGCGGCAAAGTGTTAATTAAGGACCCCTGTCAAACACTGGCAGAAGAACCGCCTTCCGTTGGTAGAGCACTTTATGGTGCACTGGGCACTTTTACTTGCTGAGACACCTGTTACCCTTAAGAACCCCTTGGCTATTTTATAGATGAGGCTCAGAAGTGACTTGTCCAGAGCCACTATTAAATGTACTCTGTATTTTTGGAATTTTGTGAGACTGTAGTCAGGGCCCTCTCTTTGTGTTTCTGTACCCGTATCAGCCAGAACACCGAAACTCAAAACAGTGCAACACGTCCCCGGCAGGTCCGCCTGGTAAATGCACACGACCACCTTCAAGTTCTGTGACTTGTAGTACATTACACTCCCTGGGTCCTAGAGACCGGATTCTACGCATGGGAAAGCCTCACGGCAAAAGCTTTCACTTTTCTCAGTGAGGCAAGATGGTCTTGAACACATGGACTCGGGTTAGGCTGCCTCGTTTCAAATCCCGGTTCCTCCTTTACTAATCAGATCCTGACCAAGGTATTTACCTCTGTGGCTCACTTTCTTCACTGAGTTACTGGCCGCTGAATTGAACTAGCTACACCCAGCACATTCGAAATGGGAGCTAACTGTTAGCTATTTTGTTAGTGTTAGTGGAGCGCACTTCCTGGGTTTAAAGAGAAGCCGCTTTTAACATTTGAGAGCCCAGCATGCGCCATGCTCCTTGCATGTATCTTCATTACTCTTTCCAACAATCCAGCAAAGTAGGTATTGTGTTTGGCCACTTTCATAAACACAGAGACGGAGGTTAAGCGATTACCTTAGGATTTCCTCAGGATTGCACAACTGGCAAAGGGTCAGGCCCTGGGGAAGGCTGCCTGCACCCTGGACCGCTGCTCCGCAGCATCCCTGATAGCGCTGGTCCAGAGTCCAGACGGTGCGCCCGGGGTCAAGAGGTCGAATTCCACCTCCTCTGCGAGAACGTCACGAGGACGTCACCACTGTCACGGGCGCAGCACGACGTGTACACAGCGGTGTAATGACCCGCACGGCGTGGCTAGAGACATCGAGTGAAGGTGACGGCTCTCAACCTAGCGCGTCTAAAAATACAAGATCCTAGACACAGTGTGACAACCCCAACGACCTCTGCTGGGCAGCAGTCAAAGACAGGAACGCCCACGTGTCTTCCAGACAAGGCTAAGCTGTACCTTCAGCCACGCCCGATTCATCTAGAAAATACGGCTAAGGGAAAGAGAAACCCCTCCACGATGAGCTGAGGTTAACCTGTTAAAACTGGTGCTCAAAAAAAAAAAAAAAAACTGGTGCTCAGATTGTTAGTGGCCTGGCCAAGCACTTCCACAAGCCCAGCTTTTCTAGCAGAATGCTCTGAAGTGAAACTGAAAAGGCAGAAATGAAAAGAATCTGGTGGGACAGCAGCTCTCCACTAAGACATCAGGTCTGTGTTACTACCTGATGCCCATCACTGACGTTCCCGGGATACTCGAGAAGTGGGCCAGGTTTACAGCTACGAATGGAAACATGGAGTATGGAGCCAAGAGGACTATTCTGCTGGTATTTTTCCCTCTAGATCAGAGGTCCACACACCACAGCCCGTGAGCCACATCTGGCCAGTGCCCTGTATTTGTGCTACCTGTGATCTTCGACATTTTTAAATGGTTGGAAAAAAAAACTAATAATATTTCAGGATGTGAAAATCATATGAAATTCACACTTCAATGTCCATAAATAAGGTTTATGTATTGTCTGTGGCTGCTTCCACACTACAGCAGCAGAGATGAACGGTTGTAACAGATATTTGGTCTATAAATCCTAAAATACACATAGCTACATATAGTTACAACTACACAGGACACAATGTAAGACGAGGCTTCTGTGAGAAGAAGGAGTGGAGAACTAGAAAATGCCCAGAAATTGTAAACGACTGCAAAATAGACACGTTCAGAAAATCTCATGAAATAGAGATAAAAGACTTGAGAAAATGAGAGGAGCCACAGAGGGTGGGGATCCATATGGACAACAATCTGTCCATTGTTGAATCATTGTTGAACTTTTCAGTAACATGATACAGTGATGAATATGATAGAATAACCCAAGAAATAACAGAAAATCTTCCTGTGCTAAAGCACGGGATGGCCTTAGACTGAACGGGCTCACCTGACCTGAGACATTTATCCTGACAGAACTTTCGAACACCAAGGACAAGCAAGCCTAAACTTCTGGAGATAACCAGTACTGACAAAGACATTTAAGCTCTGAGGGAAAATATTTTTATTAATGGGCATGTGTCACTTGTGTAATTTAAAATATTATTTAAAAAAACTATCATGATGAAAAGCTGCTCAACATGACTAATTATTAGAGAAATGCAAATCAAAACTACAACGAGGTATCACCTCACACCAGTCAGAATGGGCATCATCAGAAAAATCTACAAACAATAAACGCTGGAGAGTGTGTGGAGAAAAGGGGACCCTCTTGCACTGCTGGTGGGAATGCAAACTGATACAGCCACTATGGAGAACAGTATGGAAGTTCCTTAAAAAACTACAAATAGAGCTACCATATGAGCCAGCAATCCCACTACTGGGCATATACCCGGAGAAAACCATAATTCAAAACGACACATGCACCCCAATGTTCATTGCTGCGCTATTTACAATAGCCAGGTCATGGAAGCAACCTAAATGCCTATAGACAGACAAATGGATAAAGAAGATGTGGTACATATATACAATGGAACATTACTCAGCCATAAAAAGAAACGAAATTGGTCATTTTTAGAGACGTGGATGGATCTAGAGACTGTCATACAGAGTGAAGTAAGTCAGAAAGAGAAAAACAAATATCGTACATTGACGCATATATGTGGAACCTAGAACAATGGTACAGATGAACCGGTTTGCGGGGCAGAAATAGAGACACAGATGTAGAGCACAAACATATGGGCACCAAGGGGGAAAGTGGCGGGGTGGTGCTGGTGGTGGTGGGATGAACTGGGAGATTGGGATTGACATGTATACACTAACATGTATAACCAAGAAGAACCTGCTGTATAAAAAAACAAAATTCAAAAAAGAAAAAAACGATCATGAAAATTTTCCAAATAAAATTCAGCGTGAACCACCTAAAAGAGAAATGCACATCAACCTTGAATCGCTAAGTATTCATCAAGTGTGACAACCATTCATGTGGTTATCAAGGTCCTACGAATCCCGATTAGAGGGACTCCTAACAATAAATATATAAATATATATGCTGAGTCTCCCTCCTCCTTCCAAGAACCTGAACATACCTGCCTCACCTCTTTTAGCAAACATCCCATCACAGGAACCTACAGAGTATATAGTTATCCACCTACCTACTCTATAAATCGTACACTCCCGTTACAATGTCAGTGTCAAGTTCTGTCTCACTGAACTTTCACAGAGACACCAGAGGAAAGTTCTTTCCTTTCCTTGAAGCTCGCTTTTGCTCAGGTAAACATTCTTGCTCAGGCGTCTCCTGAATTGTCTTAGGCCCCAAGCTCACAACTCTTAACACTCGTCCAGAATTCTCTCCGGGTTTCCCAAACTTTCCAGGAGGAACAAGTACCTCTAGGAGTGGAGCTTATAAAAGACTCCCTAGGCTTTCCAGAGAATCACCTGGGGCATTTGTTAAACACAACACAGCCAGGATTCTCAGGAAAAACTGATTCAAGTAGACAGGTGAAAGGCCCAGATGATTCTCAAGTACCCCTTTTCCCAGGGTGTTCATCGCTGTTCCCATACCTGCCACCTTCTTCCGGCACATGGTCTTCTCTCACCCTCCTTTCTTGCATTCAAAGCAAAGTTTTTATCCAACAAATCTAGCCACACTCACGTCTTTCTTCTCAATCTCTGCTGCAATTAGTCATGAGAAGCAATAAAATATTTGGCCTTTTAAGTGTACTATGTTCAGTAATACTTGCGGATCAACTGATACCAATTTACCTTATTAATTTTTTTCCCCTAGGTAAAGTCCAGCAGGCGAAGTTAAATGATTTGCAAATGTTCACACAAGTGTGTTGACTGTGAGCCTGGAGCCACGGTTACTAATTCAAAAGCCCCCAATAACTCACTGTATTTAAGCTCTTACCATTAAATGCTACAGGAAAACAATACCTTGGTTCTCCTACAAAGAAAGCAATTTATTTTTGTAGAAGCTTGATAATTACAAGCTTTTGCATTTCTTCTCTCTCATAAGCAGCTTACTCACACCGTGAAGGGACATACTAAATAAAGCCGCCTCCTCCAATGTGCCGGTATTTGCTTTTAAAATTGTACCAAGAAAAAAAGCAACATGTTCCAGTGATGGAGAACAGTAATTCAGCCAACTCTTCATTAGCTGAGGAAGGCATTTATAAACCCACAGATGACACCGGACCAGTACAGTCATCCAACACAGTAACTGTGGCAACTGGTGCTTCTTTATGGGGGCTGCTGTCCTTCCATGAGAAAAGGTAGCCAAACACTGCTAGGTCCCCCTTTCAATTCTAATAACCCAGCATTTGATGACGGCAAAGAGGCTGCACTCATCTTTCCAGCGACCTCTGATTGCCAAGGGGCGTTAAGTTAGGAAGGAACCGATTATCAAATGGGGTCAAGCGTGGGGCTTTACTACCCATTCCCCGCCGCAAAAACGTGCTGAAGGGAAGAGTAGCTTCAGTTCCCTGAAGGTTTCTCTAGCCAGATGTCTAAACCTTGGGGCCTGTAAGAATAATCTGGTTATTACTGTTGCTATTTTGTTAAGTAATGTGGAATCTGGGGCCCACCGGTAACAATTCTGTTTAGTAAGTCTACAGTAGGATCTATGAATCTGCATTTATTGAAAAAGCACCTACTGCTGGTTCTGAGGCTCTTTGGGAAACATTTTGCAAGGTATCTCTTCTCTCACCCTGACACATCCATGCCTCATGCCTTCCACTTTGCTCCTGGCTTTTCCCAAGCAAAGTGTTCTAATCTCTTTCCATCCTAAACTGCACTTCAAGGCCCAGCTCAAATGCCAACCACGTTTTGAAGCCGAAAAAGATCACCACTGCTAAAAGAGACTTTGCACTCTGGCATCCTTGTGCCATTTGCAAACCTTTAATTGTAACAGACTAAGAATAAAAGGTGTTTGATTTCATTAAACAGTCACGTCTTTGTGCAAAACTCACCTCTCTTACTGGGCACACTAAACTCCTTAGAGGCTGGCTAAGTCTCACGTTCTTTTACCTCCTATAATAAAGCATCTACAGAGTGAGACAGACTGTAAGTTTTTGAGTGATCAAGCGATGAGCTGATGAATGCATTCATGAGTGTCTTCCAACAAGCAGCTGAAGCGAAAACTGCGCAGAAGCCGGAAAATTGCCTAGATCTTGTAGTAGTAACTGTCTATAATAGTTTACAATAGTGTAACTACCATAAAATCTTTCAATTTCCTTCTAAAACTTCAGGGGACTTCCAGAAAGTTCATTAAACACCTTTCTGGGTCCAAAGCCTAAGATTCCAAATGTTCTGGCCTTTCTTCCTCAGCCAACAGCACAGCTCTCTGTATGTGTGTTACGCAAGCTATCTGTACTCCCAAGATGAGCCTACTGACTAACTGCCCCGAGGGGCCTGGAGGAAACTTAAGGTGAAAGGTTAAGATAGGAGAGACGGCTAGGAAGACCCCAATTGGTTTTCTTTCACCCCTTCTCCTACCTCAAACCTAACAATGTTCCTCTTGAAAACTTCCAGAAAGAAAAACCACTGACCTTCCCTGGTGGAGCAGTGGTTAAGCATCCACCTGCCAATGCAGGGGACACGGGTTCGAGCCCTGGACCGGGAAGATCCCACATGCCGCAGAGCAACTAAGCCCGTGCGCCACAACTACTGAGCCCACGTGCCACAACTACTGAAGCCCACGCGCCTAGAACCCGTGCTCCGCCACCGCAATGAGAAGCCCGCGCACCGCAACGAAGACCCAACGCAGCCAAAAATAAATAAACAAATTTATTTATTTAAAAAATACTTTATAAAAAAAACACTATCAGATATTAGGTGGTAACCATTCTAACAGTTATTTCATTGTGCCAAACTCCTATAGAACTGGAAAGATCTCGGTGACTGCCAAATTCACCCTTTTTAAGAACACTGAAGAATTTAGAGTCTCCGGTAACCACTTTAACATCCTAAATTTATTTTACTTTATTTTATTTATTCATTTATTTTTGGCCGCACCGCAGGGTATGTGGTATCTTAGTTCCCCCGCCAGGGATCGAACCTGCGTCCCCTGCGAGTCTTAAACCACTTGACCGCCAGGTAAGTCCCTAGTCACATTTTGGGTGATCACTTTAAGTAAAGAAAGCCACACTGAACATATTCTTTTTACTGCTCAATCTGTCCTTAAGTAAATCCCAAACTTGGGAATTCCCTGGCGGCCCAGTGGTTAGGGCTCAGGGCTTTTACTGCCCTGGCCCTGGGTTCAATCCCTGGTCTGGGAATCCCGCAAGCCACGCAGCGGGGCCAAAAACCCCCCCCCAAAAAAACCCCAAACCGTTAATCCAGACCTTTGGAGCAAAATGTAGTTATTTACAATCTAAGATGCTCATACGTCTTAAACAGCAATAAACTTGAGCACAACCAAAATACACTTTTTTAGTGTGATAAGATTGCCAGTTTTGAAAGAGAAGCTTTATTCCTCATTTTGAAAAGTATGACTACTTTGTATGTAGACTGTAGCCGCGGTAATGGGTCCTCAGGCAGAAACCTCTGTGGCCAAAAAGGGGAAATCCAGGGCACGTGACGTATAAAATTGGCTCTTGGCCAAGACGGCATCACCTTTGCAAGATCTTAAGCCAGGTATACAGGACGCAGAATGACGCAAATATTAAGACGGGAAGGCTCCCGAAAGATTTCAAATGTTATGTCCAAAGAGTCAGTGCGTGTTATAACACACTGTTCACATGACATTTTTCAAAATTCAGAAACCTAAAAGACATGCAGGTCACGTGATCAGATAAGTGTAACTTTAGATTTTTTGTTTGTTTGTTTGCATAAAATGTTCCATCATTAGTGCGATTAGAAACAAAACACAAATAATCTGCGGCCTCGGAAGGGGAAAACTTACAGGTCAAGAGCGAGAAATACAAAAACCACGGCATCGAACGGTAAGGATCAAACTAGAAGCTCCCGCGGGGTTCCGGTTCTTACCGGACGCGGTGCAAGCCCCAGGCAAGGGAAGGCGAGGGCAGAGCCGCAAAGCGGAGCGGAGACCGCGGCTCAGGGAGAGGGGAGCCCGCTTCCCGGTCCGACCCCACCGCCCGGCGGCCCCCGGCTTCCCATTCATTCCACGCCGTCTCCAGGTGGCGGCCGCGCGTTGGCCGCCGCCGCGTTCTCCGCCCGGAACCGCCGCGCACTCACCTGTTCGGGAGCAAGACCTCGCGACGCCGCGGGCCGCCGAGGCCACCGCCAGGAGCCGGGGGGAAGCGAGGCGGGGGGCGGCGGCGGGCGCCGGCGAGCGGCGGCGCGGCGGCGGGCCGGGCGGGCGGCGCAGGCCGGGCGCGTCCCTCTGCAGCAGGGCGGAGCAGAGCCGCCGCGGGCTCTGATACATGCCGGGCGCCGCCGCCGCCGCTGCCGCCGCCGCGGCCCCTCGCGCGCCCGACCCACCCGCGGGCCTCGCCGACGCGGGCGAGCCGAGCAGACTCTCGGGGGCGTCCGAGGGGAGGCTCCCGGGCTCCTTCTCTTCCCGCCGCGGCCCGGGGGAAGGTGCTGGGCAGGCGAGCCCGAGACTGAGTGGCTGGTGCTGCGGCTGCTGCGACGCGAAGGCGCTGGCTGCAGCCAGCCGGCGAGAGCTGGGGGGTAACCGGCGAGCGCAGAGCGCTGACAAAGCGGGCGCTACCAAGCGCGACAGGGAGGGGGGATCCATAGGATCGGAGCCAGGCGCGACCAGGTAGGGACTCCTCGAACCGGAGTGATACTGATTTGGGAGGAAGCGGATCTTAAGCTATTTATAGGGTGGGGGCTATGGGAGGTCCAAAGTAACAAGGATCCCTTGAGGCGGTTTTAAAGGAATGAGCCTCCCCTTCCGCTGGCTGCAGTGGAAACGCCCACAGGCTGGGAAACCCAAGACCGCTCCAGGGCTGTGGCCCGGAGACACGTGGGTGTCCGAGTGGAAGACAGCATCCGTGTGTGCGTGTGAGTGGACGTGTGAATCCGGCAAAGGGTGTCCGCCCCCGACGCCGTCGGCGGGACGTGTTGCGTTAAACGAAATTAAGCGCGATAAAGCCCCCACTGTGTGCTATGGCGATGCTGAGGAAGACGACGTCCCTTTCCTCAAGAATGTTATCCTCAGGCAAAGGGGGCCGAAGGTGGCAAGAGAAATCAGACCTAAAGCTTTACAAGGTAGATTAAGTTCAGTGCCACAAGTTTTCGCAAGTTTGGCGATAGAGGTCATAACAGGCCTGCGGTTTCTAGAAGGTTTATTAGAAGACTTGGCATTTGTGTTGGGCAAAGACTTGGAGGTCTCGGTTTTACACTTGTAGAATTTGGAGCAGGGGGAGAGTGATGGTGATTTACACATGAAAAAGGGGAATAAAGAAAGCCCTGGGTGTGTTTATAAGAACAACTCTTAGTTATGTAGGGTGGAAGCTAAGGAGTAAGAAGACAGATGCTTGGATAGGTTATACTGCGGCAGGCAGACGTTATATTAGACGTAATTTGGTAGGAAACGGTGAGCTGTTTTGTGAGCTGCGCGAGGATATGATTTAGGGCTGTGGTTTCCTTGAGGTCATGTATCTCGGGCATGTGAAAAGGCAAGAGAGAGAAGTAGGCCAGCTGATAAAAAAGTTATTCTAGACTTGCATCTAGTACTGGAAAAGAATGAATGGAAGACATATCTCAGCTAGATTTGGGCAGGAAATGATGACTAACCAGGAAGGGAAGTGGGGTGAGGGGGAGGGAGGCCCAAGACTGGATTCCTCTCTGAATGATTTATGACCTAGAAATGTTTTCTTGCCGGATTTCCCATGGTTCTGGTGATTCTCCTGTCTTGAGGAATTGGAAGCTTTTCATTACCGAGGATATTCAATGTATGTTCAGGCCTGGGCTATACATCTGACACCCGGAAGGTGTGGTTGCCATCAGCTGGTACAGGTTGATCATAACTCCTGGGAGTTATGCTTCGTGGCACATCATTAAATCTCTTAGTCTTACTTTCCTTGTCTATAAAAACAGACAGAATCATACCTTGGTCACTAGGTGAAATAAAAAGTGCTGATAAAACTAGCCTATAAAAAGCGTTTTGCAGGGGCTTCCCTGGTGGCGCAGTGGTTGAGAGTCCACCCGCCGATGCAGGGGACGCGGGTTCGTGCCCCGGTCCGGGAAGATCCCACATGCCGCGGAGCGGCTGGGCCCGGGAGCCATGGCCGCTGAGCCTGCGCGTCCGGAGCCTGTGCTCCGCAGCGGGAGAGGCCACAACCGTGAGAGGCCCGCGTACCGCAAAAAAAAAAAAAAAAAAAAAGCGTTTTGCAAATATAGCAAAATGTTGAATTAGAGTCTAGGGTCTATGGGAGTTCGCTTACAATTCTTTTTCTTTCCCATGTGTTTGGAAATATTCATAATAAAGGGTTGGAAGAAAAGTGCTTTGAGGGACTTGCCTGGTGGCACAGTGGTTAAGACTCGGCCTGACAATGTAGGGGACACAGGTTCGATCCCTGGTTGGGGAAGATCCCACATGCCGCAGAGCAACTAAGCCCGTGTGCCACAACCAGTGAGCCTGTGCCCTAGAGCCTGCGCACCGCAACTACTGAGCCCATGTGCCACAACTAATGAAGCCCGCGCGCCTAGAGCCTGTGCTCCACAACAAGAGAAGCCACCGCAATGAGAAGCCTGCGCACCAGAACAAAGACCCAATGCAGCCAAAAAAAAAATGTGGTGAGATTATTTTAAAAAAAAGTGCTTTGAAAAATCAAAAGTACTTTCAAATATAAACTGTCATTATTAAAAGGGACTCAGGGACTTCCCTGGCTGTCCAGTGGTTAAGACTCTGTGCTTCCACTGCAGGGGGCACAGGTTCGACCCCTGGTGGGGGAACTAAGATCCCACATACAGTACGGTGCAGCAAATAAATAAATATTAAAGGGATTCAAAGAGCATGCTGTCCTGAAAGTGGGTCAGTAGTATCATTTTTGTTATATGTTAAATACTGTATGGGAATTCCCTGGCAGTCCAGTGGTTAAGACTCCGTGCTTCCATTGCAGGGGGCATGGGTTCAATCCCTGGTCAGGGAACTAAGATCCAGCATGCCTCTTGGCGAGGCCAAAAAAGAAAAGAAAAAGAAGAAAAAGAAAAAAAAATACTGTATACCTTAATCAATCAGAAAAGTGTAAATTAAAACTTTATTCACTTCAAAAGCTCATTCAGTAAGCATTTGTTGAGTACACATTATGTGTGGGTCTCTATATTAGGGCATACGATAATGAACTGAACAAAGTGTGCTCATAGTTTAGTGGGTGAGACATTGTATAAACACAAATACAATCATCCAATAATAAATATAGAATCATTATATGAACAAGCTCCTGTGGAAGAGGAAGTATCTAACTGCCGGGAGAAGTCAGGAGAGGTCTTGTTTTTGAACAAGATGACTTCCAGGTGGAAAGGGCTGACGGAGGAGATCCACTGAGGACAGCAAGGGAAGGAAAGGAGGAATGTTCCAGGACCGCAAGTAGCACACTTCGATAAGGCTTGAGTGCAGGGTGCCTGTAAGGGAGTGGCAGGAGATGAGGTGGAAGCTGTGGGCAAGAACCAAAGTGTCAAGGGTTTTCCGAGGAGTTTGGACTTTATCCTGAAGGTTCTGCGGAACCTCTGAAGAGACAGGTTGCACTTTGACAGTTGCCTTTTGGAGAGATCATCTGTCAGCGGTGTGGAGGATGGATGGGAGACCAGGGGAGAATAAGAACAGCATGGTGAGGAAGAGGACGTGCTGGTTCAGAATCTCTGGAGGAGGGGCAGGACAGGCACATTTATTTAAAAAGAAAACCAGGGCTTCCCTGGTGGCGCAGTGGTTGAGAGTCCGCCTGCCGATGCAGGGGACGCGGGTTTGTGCCTCGGTCCGGGAAGATCCCACACGCCGCGGAGCGGCTGGGCCAGTGAGCCATGGCCGCTGAGCCTGCGCATCCGGAGCCTGTGCTCCGCAACGGGAGAGGCCCGCGTACCGCAAAAAAAAAAAAAGAAAAACCACACAGGTGATTCTGATGCACATTCCTGTTGCTCCCTCAATACTACCTCCCAAACAAATAAATTGGGGGCAGTGATGCAAAAGAGATGGGTTTAAGAACTATGAAGGAGACAGAAACTACGGGGTTGAGTGACAAATTAAATCCAGGGGGTGAGGGAGGAGAGGACAGAGTCTAGGGACGACCTGGGTGACTGGTAGATGACGGTACCAAATAAGGAAAACAGGTGGAGATGCCTCTCTTAGGGAGGACACTCCCTGAGAGTTAAGATGGGAACATATCATTGAGACGTGCCCGTGGAACACCCAGGTGGAGTCACTTTGTGGGCAAAGAAAACTAAGGACTGGGTGCTCATAACAGAGTCAGGCCCAGACATGCTTGAGGGTCCAGTAGTTAAAGCCATGGATAATGAGATCACTCACAAAAAGTCTCTGAGTGAGAGAAGCGAAGTGTTAAAGGATGAAATTCCTGTGAAACACATAGCTTTAAGGACGGCTGGAAGGGGAAAAGACTTGAAACCTCATCAGAGAAGGAGAACAGGGGGAGGCTGGTATCTTCGAAGTAAGGGAGCCGAAAGTTTCTACAAGGGTAGAACAGTGACGAATGCTCCCAAGAGGTCAAGGCAGCGAGTGGATCCTTTGGATTTGACAACGGGAAGGCCACTCTTTACGTGAACGGTTGTAGGTCGGTCGTGGTGGTGGAAAGCAAGTGGCAGAGGTCAGCGAGGCCGGAAGGCAGGAGCCCGATGAAAGAACAATGGCGTAAAGAACCAGGTGAGTCTTTTTTCTCTGAAGACTGGAGCAACCTCAAAATAGAAATAGAAGAGAAGGAGCTAAGAAACATAGAAGTTGTAGTTTTTCTCCTGTTGAGACTTTCTGCTTAGCACTGCTGTTTGCCTAGCCGTTTCACTAGTTCCTTTGTTTTTGTTTGTTTGTTTGTATTTTTGGTTTTTTTGTGGTACGCGGGCCTCTCACTGCCGTGGCCTCTCCCGTTGCAGAGCACAGGCTCCGGGCGCGCAGGCTCAGCGGCCATGGCTCACGGGCCCAGCCGCTCCGCGGCATGTGGGATCCTCCCGGACCGGGGCACGAACCCGTGTCCCCTGCATCGGCAGGCGGACTCTCAACCCCCGCGCCACCAGGGAAGCCCATCACTAGTTCCTTTGTTAACATCTAACTTCAGCTGTCTGAAGTGAAGCTATATACACATGTGTACACATATATGTATACACACATACGTAGATATACACATATACGAGCATGAGGGGAAGGGAAATCTCTCTCTCTTCCTCTTCTTATAAGACCACCTATCCTATTGGATTAGGGCCCTACCCTTATGACCTCATTTAACCTTAGTTACCTTCTTGAAAACCTTATCTCCAAATATAGTCACATTGGGGGTTAGGATTCAAAATAGGAATTGGGTGAGGCGACACATTGCAGTCCATCGCGTTGTCAAAGACCAGAAGTACATCAGTCAATGAATAGTCAAAACAAAGTAATGAGGTCTCTAATCCTATCACTATAAATGATTCTTCACTTCTAACTGAAGTGATATCATCTTTAACATATTTAAAAAGGCAGAAAAATCCCAATTGCTTTGAGCGTATCTTTATATTTATTAAAGAAATTCATTCAAAAATGTATGTTAAACTCTGTTGGAGTTTTTTCACTTATTATATCCCTTTTCTCAGAAGGTAACACTGTTCCAGGCGTCTTTTCAGAGGATCATCAGGTATCCTGAACAGGAGAATGTGGCTCTCAGACCTCTCACTGGGACTGCAAAGGTATGATTGGTCCATGCCCTCAGTGACTTTGCTCTGACACCCATCACCGCTGTGGAGCCGGGGCCTTGCTTCTTATAAAGTGGGCCCAGCCCACAGCTGAGCATGCTGGGAACACTGAGACAGGCGCGTTCCTGCGAGACAGGGAGTGAGGGGTGAATTTGGCTGGGGAACTCCCCACGGCCTTACCAAACTCTTATAATTGCACTGCCACCTATGGTCCTGTTACCCCAAAACTGGTTTCTCCTCTCGGTGGGTGTCGAGACAGTGGACACAACCAAGCCGCATGTTGGGAGAAGGAAGCATTTATTATCACTTACAGCAAGTAAGGAGAACACCGGGGATCTTTCCCAAAGCAGCGTCACCTTGAACAGCAAAACTGAGGAAGTGTTTTGTTTTTTTTTAATAAATTTATTTATTATTTATTTTGGGCTGCATTGGGTCTGCCTTGTTGCGCGCGGGCTTTCTCTAGTTGCGGCGAGCGGGGGCTACTCTTAGTTGCGGTGCGCGGGCTTCTCATTGCGGTGGCTTCTCTTGTTGCAGAGCTCGGGCTAGGCACGCAGGCTTCAGTAGTTGCAGCACATGGGCTCAATATTCGTGGGTCGCAGGCTCTAGAGCACAGGCTCAGTAGTTGCGGCGCACGGGCTTAGTTGCTCCGTGGCATGTAGGATCTTCCCGGACCAAGGCTCGAACCCGTGTCCCCTGAATTGGCAGCTGGATTCTTAACCACTGCACCACCAGGGAAGCCCTGGACCAGAGATTCTATGTTGTATAGCAGGGCAGAGAGAGTTGGGATGCCATCTTGGGCTTGCTGTCACAGGTATCTATTCCTTTACCCTCACAACAATGCAGGCTGTATAATCAAGAACATTCTATCCTCCAGGCTTCAGGTTGCATGGCTCTGTTGTTAAGCAGAGCTCCTCTTTATTGATAGTGAAGTAGCAAAATATAGTCTGTCTTGGTCATACAGGTAACTGACAGGATTGAAAATGTAAAATGTTAAAACAAATAGTCCATTATTATGGGATTATATGAAACCATGTGTGTGAAACTTTTGAACATTTTAAAGCACTATAGAATTTAAAGAATGTTTCATTCAATTAAAAAGAAAAGCCACTAGTCCAAAGCCTGTCATTCAGAATGTAAATAAATAAGCAGAGAAAATATTATACTGTAATTATCAATATAAACATGATAGAATAGATACTTTTTTTTTTTTTTTTTTTTTTGCTGTACGCAGGCCTCTCACTGTTGTGGCCTCTCCCGTTGAGGAGCACAGGCTCCGGACGCTCAGGCTCAGCGGCCATGGCTCACGGGCCCAGCCGCTCCGCGGCATGTGGGATCCTCCCGGACCGGGGCACGAACCCACGTCCCCTGCATCGGCAGGCAGACTCTCAACCACTGCGCCACCAGGGAAGTCCCAGAATAGAATCCTTTTGACTAGAATTATCGGTCTCCAGCTAACAGAATCCAAAGCCTACCATGGCGACCAAAATTGATGTAAATCTCCGGTGTCCATCTGTGAAACCCTTAACAATAAAAAATAAAATAAGATAAAAATTTAAAAACCTACAACAGGGACTTCCCTGGTGGTGCAGTGGTTAAGAATCCGCCTGCCATTGCAGGGGACATGGGTTCGATCCCTGATCCGGGAAGATGCCCGCATGCCCGGAGCAACTAAGCCCGTGTGCCACAACTACTGAAGCCTGCGAGCCACAAATACTGAAGCCCACGTGCCTAGAGCCCGTGCTCCACAGCAAGAGAAGCCACAACGATGAGAAGCCCACGCACTGCAAAGAAAAGTAGCCCCGCTCACCACAACTAAAGAAAGCCCATGTGCAGCAACGAAGACCCAACACAGCCAAAAACAAAACAAAACAAACAAACAAAAAAACCTACAACATACTAATTGGTTTAATGACCACGTGGATTCCACACTTCCTTGAAGATATTTTTTTGGAATAAGAAAGCAGTTAAAAAGTTTTCCCTTGGATATCTCTGTAGCACTAATGCCCTGGGCTTAGAGGTAGGTGTGAATATTCCAGTACAACCTATTCCAATTATAGTATAGACTTCACAGGGCCCAGGTACTGATACAGATCCTCCTCTTTTTCTTTTTCTTTTTTTAAATGAAATTTGGAGTTTAATTGGAACAGAGATACGATGCAGATCCTCTTCTTAATGGACTCTTGCCTAATAGCAATTATCCCACTCAGAGCTCCTAAGGAACCTGGCCTCCAGTTTGGGCTGAGCATGTACCCAATTCTGAAACTTGGCCCAGCAACATTTTTGCCAACCTGAAACAATTGTCATTATGTTTTTGCATACAATTCTTTCTGGCTTCTTTCCCAGTTAAGAAAATGTGTTTCCTCAGTCCAGCCCTCACCTACATGCATGTTAACACCTTGGAAATGGAGATGGGCTCTTAAATTCAATGAAATCCACTATTTACAGTCATCAGACGTGTAAATTATAACCGATCCTTTCTTAACCCCTTTTTGAGATCTGCTTTTCTTCACCTGTACTAAGCAATTCATGATTTTCCTGTCCTCTGCTAAATCCTGGTTGGCTGAGTTAGCCTGAACTGTGTTAGTAACAGGGTCATCATGGAATCTGAGTCCCACGTGCCCGAGGATACAAGTTCTTTGACTTTTAGGATGTTCGTAGACATTTTTTCCCCAATGTCTAAGTATTCTGTCCTTAGAAAATGTGATGGCCCCAATCTTACTTCTTTGTTTGGCTTAAATATCATCTGTTTATTAGAGACCAAACTATTAGAAAATTAAATTCCCCATCTAATATTTCAGATTCTCCCTCTCCTTTTTCCCCACCCAGTCACCTAACAAAGCTGTGTGTTAGCACTTGGGCAAACTAAAAAACTTGATTTTTTGTTTACATTAGAGAGTCAATCTCTGAACTACTTGTCCATGTAAATAATAACCAATTTATCTCATGATCAAACTGTGGTATAGTTTGATAAGGCCTTCTGCATCTATACCTTAAAAAAAAGGAACCATCTTTTTTGTGTGTATCTAAACCTTCTACTCATTTGCATACCCACCCCTCAGATGTCTGGAACCAATTTGATAGTCCTCCAAATTGTATTCCTTTTTTTCTAAGTTGTTTTATTTTTTTTGGAATTTGATTTGATTCGATTTTTTATGCAGCAGGTTCTTGTTAGTTATCTATTTTATACATATTAGTGTACACCTGTCGATCCCATTTTCCCAATTCATCCTCCCCGCCCCCTGCTTTCCCCGCTTGGCGTCCATATAAGCAAATTGTATCCTTAAACTTTTCATTAACTGGTATAATAGCTGTAGGGAGAACACACCAAAACTGGTAATTCTACCAAAGCTTTATAACAGCCTTCCGGCAGACTCCATAATAGGATACCAGCCACATGGAGCTCCACAATGAAAAGAAAGATCTATCTTCAGGAAACTGTCTGGAAGCTTAGCATCAAAGGAACTGCTAGGCTATAAACATCATCAGGAGTTAAGACTGTGTGCCCTCAGGGCCACATAGAATTATTTATATCAGGATTGAGACCCTTTCTTGCAAATCAGCAGATATCCTTAAACCTGTGTGAACTGACTGGGAGATTATAGTTTGTAGCAGCAAATACAATATTATTACATAGGGACTGTATCCAAAATGGGATCACCAGCCATTTTCAAACTTTTAAAAGTATCAGAACATTTCTATTAAAAATCAAAGTTTTTTTTTGTTGCTGTTGTTTTTAAATCAATTGGTAGCCTGTGATAGTGACACTATACTATAAGAAGTGAGTACTGGGGCTTCCCCGGTGGCGCAGTGGTTGAGAATCTGCCTGCCAATGCAGGGGACGTGCGTTCAATCCCACATGAAGATCCCACATGCCGCGGAGCAACTAAGCCCATGTGCCACAACTGCTGAGTCCACGTGTCGCAACTACCGAGCTCGCATGCTGCAACTACTGAAGCCCGCGTGCCTAGAGCCCGTGCTACACAACAAGAGAAGCCACCGCAATGAGAAGCCCGCGCACCACAACGAAGAGTAGCCCCCGCTCGCTGCAACTAGAGAAAGCCCACGCACATCAATGAAGACCCAACGCAGCCATAAATAAATAAATTTAAAGAAGTGAGTACTTACGTATGGCTGATTCATTTTGCTGTGCAGTAGAAGCTAACAGAACATTGTAAAGTAACTATACTCCAATAAAAATTCATGAAAAAAAAAATGAGTACTGCTGGGGTCTAGAAGGCTATAAGTTCCAAGGAGAGTTAAACCCTGCGATTGGTGATAAGACTAGAAAACAGCAGTGAGTACAGTCACCACATAACAAGGAGCAGAAGAGTGTGATGGGGATAGTGCAGGGCCATGAAGGGCTTCCCAAGCTTTGCTTCATCTACAGGGACTAACATGTAAAATTTCTTTCACGTCTCCTGTTTTATCATAGAAATCAGTGCAGTTTGGCCCTCTACACCGTAACGTTTGTCTTAAGTAAATTTGTTTTATTCCTAAATCACGGAGTGAAATGTGTACACATAAAAGATGTGCTGAATTTATTGTGTGGCTTCAGAGAATCTCCTGGCACGTTGCTGAGGGTCAAACTCGCGTGCTGAGTGAGCCGGGTTAGTATGGGCGCTGGACAGTACACGGGCTCTGGAATGAGATAGAGCAGGGGTGGAGTTCCAGCTCTAACGTGTAGAAGCTGCATGACATCGGGCAGTTATTTAACCAGTCTGAGCTTCAGTTTCCTCAACTATGGAATGGTTTTAACAACGCCTGTCTCAGAATGGCTACGCATTCTCCCCTTCTTCTTAAGCAACAGAACCCTGAGTTTCGGCGAGGCGTGGTGCCGAAACCCGGCAACTCACATTGGGACTTGAACCCAGGTCCTTTTTTTTTTTTTTTAATAGATCTTTATTGGAGTGTAATTGCTTCACAATACTGTGTTAATTTCTGTTGTACACCAAAGTGAATCAGCCATATGTGTACACAGGTCCCCATATCCCCTCCCTCTTGAGCCTCCCTCCTACCCTCCCTATCCCACCCCTCTAGGTGGTCACAAGGCACCGAGCTGATCTCCCTGTGCTATGCGGCTGCTTCCCACTAGCTATCTATTTTACATTCAGTAGTGTATATATGTTGATGCTACTCTCACTTCACCCCAGCTTCCCCCTCCCACCCCATGTCCTCCAGTCCATTCCCTATGTCTACATCAAAAAAACAAACAATCCAATTAAAAAATGGGTGGAAGACCTAAACAGACATTTCACCAAGGAAGACATACAGATGGCCAAGAAGCACATGAAAAGATGCTCAACATCACTAATTATTAGAGAAATGCAAGTCAAAACTACAATGAGGTGTCACCTCAAGCCAGTCAGAATGGCCATTATCAAAAACTCTAGAAAAAATAAATGCTGGAAAGGGTGTGGTGAAAAGGGAACCCTCCTGCACTGTTGGTGGGAATGTAAATTGATACAGCCACTATGGAGAACAGTATGGAGGTTCCTTAAAAAACTAAAAATAGACCCAGCAATCCCACTACTGGGCACATACCCTGAGAAAACCAAAATTCAAAAAGAGTCATGTACCACAATGTTCATTGCAGCACTATTTACAATAGCCAGGACATGGAAGCAACCTAAGTGTCCATCGACAGATGAACGAATAAAGAAGATGTGGAACCCAGGTTCTTTTAACTGAGATCACACACCTGGTCTCAGGACTTAATGAAACTCACTTTCTTGATGTCTCATTGCAGAAAGAATTCAGTGAGAGACAAAGTGATAGGTAAGAAGTGGATTTATTTAGAGAGAAACACACTTCACAGAGTGTGGGCCATCTCAGAAGGCAAGAGAGGCACCAGGATATGGGGTTGTCGGTTTTTATAGGGATGGGTAATTGCATAGGCTAATGGGTGGGAGGAATATTCCAGCTATTTTGGGGACAGGGTGGGGATTTCCAGGAATTGGGCTACTGCCCACTTGTTGACCTTTTATGGTCGGCCTTGGAACTGTCATGGCACCTGTGGGTATGTCATTTAGCGTGTTGATGTGCTACCATGAGCGTATACTGAGGCTCAAGGTCTAGTGGAAGTCTTATCCGCCATCTTGGGCCTAATTGATTCTAACCATTTATGTCGTGTTCTAAGGCTATGTCATTCTTTTAAAGGTTGTGCCCTGCCCCCTTCCCTCCTGTTTCACTACCATTTGGGTTCCCAGCTGCATAGCATTTCTCAGTCTCCCCAGGAGGTAGATAGAGCCAAGTGACTAAGTTTTCCAATGGAGTATGAACCAGAAGGATGTGTGCTGCTTCCAAGCCTTGTCCAAAAAGTATCCCATGTGCCTTCCTTCATGTTCCGTCTTCCCTCCTCTCAGGAGCTGAACTGGCCTTTACGGTGATGGCCAGAGTGACTTGGAAAGCAATGTACTAATGATGGCGGAGACTCGGTTAGCCTGGATCCGTGAAGGACTGTGAATCAGAGCCCTTGCCCACTTGCAGTTGGTGCTGAAAGCTCGGCCTCTGTGCACAGGTGCCGAATTGAATCTCAGAGACACAGTTTGGGGTGAAGTGGAAAAGAATAGCTTTATTGCTTTGCCAGGCAAAGGGGGAACACAAGAAGCTCATGCCCCTCAGTAACTGTTCCACCTGCAAGGATTTGTTGAGCAGTTTTATAGCAATGGTTCAAGGGCAGGGTTGCCGATAAGGATTAGGGTATGTGCAGGGCCTGCACTCCTTTAATCTGACCTGAGGTGGTTTCTTGAAGAGCTTCTCCGGTTCCTTTAATCTGGAATGAAGAATGCTAACATCTTCCACTTGTTGGGGATTTTAGTTCTGTAAGGAGCTCAAAGATATTGTTATGTATATCCCTCCGTATGGTGCGGAGCAACTAAGCCTGTGCACCACAACTACTGACCCTGCGCTCTAGAGCCCACGTGCCACAACTAGTGAGTCTGCATGCCACAACTACTGAAGCCTGCGTGCCTAGAGCACGTGCTCCGCAACAAGAGAAGCCACCGCGATGAGAAGCCCACGCACCGCAATGAAGAGTAGCCCCCGCTCGCTGCAACTAGAGAAAGCCCGCGCACAGGAACGAAGACCCAACGCAGCCAAAAATAAATGAATCAATGAATCAATGAATGAATGTCTCTTCAACTGGCAACTCCCAGGACTCAGACAGTGGGTTTATAATTTGTTCCAACTACTAGGCTTTGTTTTTCTTCTGTCGCAGTAGAAATGCCTCTTATTAAATACCTGATTTCACGTAGAGTACAGTACTAACTTTGAGAGCCCAGCCCTATCACCACCTCCTGAAATGAGACACAGCCATTTCACTGAACTGACCTATTCTCAGGACTAACTTCTTCAAACAGGACATGGAGTCATGTATCAACCTAGCTTCTGGATGGTGAAACTTCCCTGGGAAGTTTCAAAGGGGGGACTGGAGCAGAACAGAATTTGCTGCCCCAAAATGTGTCTCTTTGGAATGTTTTAAGCTGGTTGATTTCTAAGAAATAGCCAATCCGGGAAAAACTCTGAAAATCAAGTAGGAGTTACCCTTTTGTAAGAAAGATTTACATTTGTAAGGGAAATCTCCAATTGTAAGGGCGGTTCCCTCACTATACCTGGGAGAGGAGGTTGACCAAATCTCTAGAAACTCTCATGAATGGAGAAGGCAATGACTTAAATCTGCATAACAACCTCACCCTTGTTTACTGTGCCTTTGCCTGTAACCCGTGTAACTGACTCTCCCCATCCTCAATGTCCTCTGTGGCCTTTTTTTTTTTTTTTTTTTTTTTGCGGTACGCGGGCCTCTCCCGTTGCGGAGCACAGGCTCCGGACGCGCAGGCTCAGTGACCATGGCTCACGGGCCCAGCCGCTCCGCGGCATGTGGGATCGGCAGGCGGACTTTCAACCACTGCACCACCATGGAAGCCCTCCTCTGTGATCTTTACTGAGAATGGTATTTAAGGTGAGGGCTTCAGCCATCTTGGCGAGTGACTCAGTTTTCCTGGGTCTCTCCCATGTTATTAAAATTTTTGTTTGATTTTTCTACTGTTAATGTGTGTCATTCCAAGTTAATTTTTAGACCAGCCAGAAAAACCTAAAAGCGTAAAGGAAAATTTCCTCCTCCCTGACAGAAGATAAGTGTTGTTTTAAAAGTAATATTGTTTTCTCTTTTTATCATAAGTAATACATGAATACAGTCTCACTTTAAGACATTAAATCATTCAAACAACGGAAGACCAGCCTCACTTTCAGCCCCTCCTGTAAGCACATAGGTTTGGGGGGGGTGGGTCCCCAGAGAAAGAGAACCAGGCATGACTTTCTTGACAGAGGAGAATCCATTTTTGCCCTAAACCATTTTGTGATCTAAGCCCGGCCACGATGCTTGCCCTTGAAAAGGTCTCAGGAATCAGTGATCTCAAGGGAACAAAGGAATGAAGGAACAGAGAAAAGGCAGCCAAACACTAGAGCAGTGATAAAGCAGAGTCCTAGTTCCTCCTCGAGGGATTATACATAATAATAGATCTCTGAGTTCAGCAGGAACTAAGGTCCCCACCCAGGCGGAGGGTGGAAGGAGGATGTTGACCCTCCTGACTTCAATCAACTCAACCTTGGACTCTGTTGACCTTTGCCCCAATTCTATGCTGCATTCTCCTCTGCTCAAACTCATGAATATGCGTGGACCCTTAGCTTAAAACTTCCTGGGTTTGGGGCTTCAACGGGAGAGGCCACAACAGAGAGGCCCGCATACCGCAAAAAAAAAAAACTTCCTCAATTTTGCTGTCCAGGGTGATGCTGCTTTGGGGAAGATCCCCCCCCCCCCCCGGTGTTCTCCTTATTTGCTGTAAATAATAATAAATGCTTCCTTCTCCCGATGTGTGGCTTGGTTTTCTATATTGGCTCGACACCCACCAAGAGGCACAACCAGTTTTCGGGTAACATTCCTTCCAGCTAACTCTTACTAATAGTTTCCTTGGAAGGAGCCTACCTAAGGGCCCTGGGAGGAACTAGAGCTGCATCGCCTGGGCTGGCCCAACAGAAGGGAGAGGAGGTGCCTGAGAGGGGACGAGCCCTAGGCTTCTAGCTATAAAAGGATTGCTTTCCTGCTTTGGGGGAACAGTCATGTTTATTACGATGGTTAGTTATAAACATTCTTTCCCCTAGAGTATGCAGTGTTTGAGAAACATAGGTGAATTCCTCCTAATACTCATTATTTCTAGACTGGGTTTAACCACAGCTCCCTGGGTACAGCTCAAACGAAGTTTAAATTTCTCAGCATCTCTGCATTCCAGTTATATCCTGGATTCCCGAGGATACACTCCAGGTGGAGATTTAGCAAACACCTGGTCTTTTCCGTAGCACCTGAAAGATGTGGGTACAAGCCATTATGTGTTCTGTTTTCAAATGGTAAATCATCCTAGTTTTTTTTTTTTTTTTTTTTGATTCTGGGGGTGGGACAGAGATACCTTAACTGTGTAATTCTTAGCACATTGAGTATTGAGTATTTGCCTTTCTCTTTAGGAGTGAACATTAAACCATAAATTCTTGGATTGCAAGATGCTCTTTTTCCCACAAGATGGTGGATATTGGGGAGCTCAGTTTCATGGCCACTACCTCTTTAGAGGAATCTTGTCCATTCCATGAACGTTTATATCGAGCACCTCCATAATCCAGGCATAGATGTAGGTGCTGGGCATGTTACCCAAAAAACTGGGTTTGCCTCTTCGTGGGTGTTGATTCAAAAGATACAACCAAGCCAAAGATTAGGAGAAGGAAAGGTTTATTATTTGTAGCAAATAAGGAGAACACCGTGGATCTCTCCCAAAGCAGTTTCCCCGAACAGCAAAACTGGAGAATTTTTAAGCTAAGGATACATGCATATACATGAAGGGGCTTGAGCAGAGGAGAATTCAGCATAGAATTGGGGCAAAGGTCAACAGAGTACAAGCTTTAGTTGACTGAAGTCAGAAGGGTCAGAAAAGGTCACCATCACCATCCCTTAAGTTCTAGTTGATCGGGTGGTTGAGTGCTTGAAGGGGGGGGGGTTGAATTCTGCACAACAGCTCAAGAAAGTGCTTCAGGCTAATCTTTACAACTGAAACACAACTGGGAGTCTTTACAACTGATTTGGTATCTTTGCTATCCTTACTTCTCTTGCCTGATAACAGTTTGTTCTTTTGTTCCCTTAAGATCATTATTAAAAGATCTTTGATTACTGAGACCTGTTCCAGGGCAAGCATCGCACCAGGCTTAGATCGCAAAATGACTTAGGCCACAAATGGCTTCTCTTATGTCAAGAAAACCATACCTTGTGCTCTTTCTCCCAGGACCCCCTACCCTATCCACTTACAGGCATACAACAGCGAATGAGACAGACAAGGGTACCGTTATGGAACTTACATTCTAGCTGAGAGAGAAGACAGATAATAGGCCAGCAAAATAAATAGGGTAGTTACACAGTGTGATCAATGCTATGAAGGAAGTAAATAAAACGATGTGATAGAGAGTAGAAATATCTGAATTGAGACTGAAGGATGAGGATGAGCACCCCACCGTGGGAAGGGCGGGGGCAGGGAACTGCCAGGGTAATTGCCTTGAGGTGGGAAAATCATTTGATGATGTTCAGGTACAAAAGGAGCCAATGTGACAGGAGTCAGATCACAGCTGTCATATAAAGAGATTGGTTTTTCTGTTTTTGTTTTTGTTTTTTTTTGCGGTACGCGGGCCTCTCACTGTTGTGGCCTCTCCCGTTGCGCAGCACAGGCTCCGGACGCGCAGGCTCAGCGGCCATGGCTCACGGGCCCAGCCGCTCTGCGGCATGTGGGAGCTTCCTGGACGGCATGTGGGATCTTCCCAGACCAGGGCACGAACCGGTGTCCCCCGCATTGGCAGGCGGATCCTCAACCGCTGCGCCACCAGGGACGCCCAAGAGATTTGTTTTTGTTGTTGTTGTTTACTTAAAGAAAAATGCACAACATAAGAGTTGTGAGTTTTGGGAATTCCTTGGTGGTCCACTGGTTAGGACTCCGCACTTTGACTACTGAGGGCCCGGCTCCACTCTCTGGTTGGGGAACTGAGACCCCACAAACCATGTGGCACGGCCAAAAATAAATTTTAAAGAGTTGTGAGTTTCAAATAAACAATCTAACCTTACACCTAAAGGAACTAGAGAAAGAAGAACAAACAAAACCCAAAGTTAGTAGAAGGAAAGAAATCATAAAGATCAGAGCAGAAATAAATGAAATAGAAACTAAGAAAATAATAGCAAAGATCAATAAAACTAAAAGCTGGTTTTTTAAGAAGATAAACAAAACTGATAAACCTTTAGCCAGACTCATCAAGAAAAAGAGGGAGAGGACTCAAATCAATAAAATTAGAAATGAAAAATGAGAAGTTACAACAGACACCACAGAAATACAAAGCATCCTAAGAGACTACTACAAGCAACTCTATGCTAATAAAATGGACAACCTGGAAGAAATGGACAAATTCTTAGAGAGGTATAACCTTCCAAGACTGAACCAGGAAGAAATAGAAAATATGAACAGACCAATCACAAGTAATGAAATTGAAACTGTGATTAAAAATCTTCCAGCAAACAAGAGTCCAGGACCAGATGGCTTCACAGGTGAATTCTATCAAACATTTAGAGAAGAGCTAACACCCATCCTTCTCAAACTCTTCCAAAAAATTGCAGAGGAAGGAACACTCCCAAACTCATTGTATGAGGCCACCATCACCCTGATACCAAAACCAGACAAAGATACTATAAAGAAAGAAAATTACAGACCAATGTCACTGATGAATACAGATGCAAAAATCCTCAACAAAATACTAGCAAACAGAATCCAACAACACATTAAAGGGATCATATACCATGATCAACTGGGGTTTATCCCAGGGATGCAAGGATTCTTCAATATATGCAAATCAATCAATGTGATACACCATATTAACAAATTGAAGAAGAAAAACCATATGATCATCTCAGTAGATGCAGAAAAAGCTTTTGACAAAATTCAACGCCCGTTTATGATAAAAACTCTCCAGAAAGTGGGCATAGAGGGAACCTACCTCAACATAATAAAGGCCATATACGACAAACCCACAGCAAACATCATTCTCAATGGTGAAAAACTGAAAGCATTTCCTCTAAGATCAGGAACAGACAAGGATGTCCACTCTCACCACTATTATTCAACATAGTTTTGGAAGTCCTAGCCACGGCAATCAGAGAAGAAAAAGAAAGAAAAGGAATACAAATTGGAAAAGAAGAAGCAAAACTGTCATTATTTGCAGATGACACGATACTATACATAGAGAATCCTAAAGATGCCACCAAAACTATTCGAGCTAATCAATGAATTTGGTAAAGTTGCAGGATACAAAATTAATGCACAGAAATCTCTTGCATTCCTATACACTAATGACAAAAGATCAGAAGGAGAAATTAAGGAAACAATCCCATTTACCATTGCAACAAAAAGAATAAAATACCTAGGAATAAACCTACCTAAGGAGGTAAAAGACCTGTACCGAGAAAACTATAAGACACTGATGAAAGAAATCAAAGATGACACACACAGATGAAGAGATATACCATGTTCTTGAATTGGAAGAATCAATTTGTGAAAATGACTGTACTACTGAAAGCAATTTACAGATTCAGTGCAATCCCTATCAAATTACCAGTGGCATTTTTTTACAGAACTAGAACAAAAAAATCTTAAAATTTGTATGGAGACAAAATTTGTATGCCCCAACTAGAGAAAACCTGCGTGCAGCATTGAAGACCCAATGCAGCCAATAAATAAATAAATAAATAAATAAATAATTTAAAAAAATTGTTCCTAAGGTATATCTCTAACTATCTAAAGGGGCTGCTTGTCCAAAGTACAGGGTAACTCATCATGTTATCATGAATTTCCTCTTTGTGGGCTGTTGGTCAGTGACTGCAGTGGGTTAGGACTTAATCCTTGTGGAACTGGGTGGTGAGCAATTCTCTGTGTTTTTTTTTAATTAATTTTTATTGGAGTATAGTTGCTTTACAATGTTGTGTTTCTACTGTAGCTCTGTGTTTACAATTTTATTCTAAGAACAATGGAAAGCTATTGGAGGGTAAGCAACAAAAACAACATCTGACTTATGTTCTTAAATATAAAATACATTTAAAAACATAAAATATAAAACATAAAATAGCTGCTGGGTGGAGAAGGAGGTTCTATTATCTCCCCATGACCTTCTTGCTGTAGACAGATGGGTTCCATCAAAACAGCAGGAGTGGGAAACTGTGCCCTTTCAATTCCACTCCTCATAACCATGGGCGTCTTTTCTTTCTGCATCCCAGCACTATGGAAAAGCCCTGTGTATGTGTGAAGAGAGTTGAGGCACCCCAGGAGAACTTAGGTTTGGGGGCCTCAAAGGTGGGATGAGTTTTTCTCTGAGCTCCTTTCCCAGACTTTGAGGTTCCCTGGGCTAAAGGAAAGTCCTAGCTTCTTAGGTGATGACTCAATCATCCGGCCACAGGACTTGTGTCACCAAGTCATATAGTCTCCAATAGGAACTGAAGAAATGTTACTTCATGATAATGAAAGTGACAGCGAATAATGAAATAGCAAAATACTGGATGAAATTACCAAAAAAAAAAAAAAAAAAAGAAAAAAATCAGCAAGTGGTAGGAAGATGCTCTCTAAGGCTTTTGAACTAGAAAAGTATAAAGGGAATTAAAAAACACAGTCATTCCAGAAAACTTGATAGATTATTTTATTTTCTCAAACATAGTTTGATACATAAATGAACTTAAAGTAACTTTCTTTTCTGAAGTAAATTTGCAGCGGTGTAAGCAAAGTCTTTAGGATGAGGATATGATTTATTCATGTTTCTCTAATGTGCCCTTGACTGACTCTCTATCCAATTTATTCATGATATGACTTTCTATTTTATAAATCTCAAAATAAACAAGGATGGATTTAATCTTTTAAGGAACCCATGTTTTTTAGAGTATAGAAAACAGAAGTGGGATGTTAGCCATGTTTTCTTTATTTTTTTTTTTTAGTCATGTAATCTTTATTCTCTCTTTTTTTTTTTCCTTTTAAGGAAAATAGATTGAGAGTCAATCCTTTTGTTATAAACTGATGAAGTGGGGACTTCCCTGATGGCGCAGTGGTTAAGAATCCAACTTCCAATGCAGGGGACGAGGGTTCAGTCCCTGGTTGGGGAATTAAGACCCCATATGCCTCGCGGCAACTAAGCCCACGTGCCGCAACTACTGAGCCCGCACACCACAACTAGAGAGAAGCCCGTGTGCCACAAGAAAGGATCCCACATGCCACAATGAAGATCCCGCATGCTGCAACTAAGACCCGACGCAGCCAAATCAATCAATCAATCAATCAAAATAAACTAATGAAGTAAAAATTCTTATATCTGTACGTATGTGTCTATATATGTAGACACATACATCTATATCCATTATCCCAAATTAGAAAACATGAAACTATTTCCACTGCTTTTGCATTTGGGACAGGCATTGAAGTTAGATCTTATTTTCCAGGTACTTCACTTAAACCTCCAGAGTATCTAATAAAACCATTTATTTAAAACCTACATCTTCTGGGCAGCTCCTAAAGAAGAAATACAAATGACAAAACAAAATAAAACGTATCAACTCCACCAGTAGTTAGAGAAAAGCAAACAATACCAACTACTACGAAAAAAATACCCTGATTATTTCTCACATATCTTATTGATAAAGAGGGGGAAAAAAAGATAATACTCAGTGTTTGCAAAGTGATGGTGGGGTAATGTATTTTTTTAGGATGTGGTTTGACCGTATGTATCAGAATTTTATTGATTTTTTCATGTATAAGGAAATTCAGGTGTAGAAGCTATGTAACTTAGCTTGTTCAAGATACCTAGGTGGTAAATGGCAGGGTTAGGATTCAAATTCAGGTAGTCTGGCTCCTGTATTATTATTATTTTTTTGGCTGTGTGTGGCACGTGGGGTGCGGCATCTTAGTTTCCTGAACAGGGATCGAACCTGTGCCCCCTGCAGTGGAAGCGCAGAGTCTTAACCACTGGCCCACAAGGGAAGTCCCTGTATCACAATTTTAAATGAACGTACCAGCAATTCTCTTCAGAAATAATTCTAAGGAGTCAGTCACACATATGTGCTAAGTTTTATGCATAAGTATGTTCAGCACAGTATTATTTATTCGAATGAAACACTAGAGACAACCTAATCATTTGTCAGTATCAGATTGGGTTGAGAATATTATGATACATTCACACAATGGAATGCCTTGTGTTCAATTATATGGTCAATTATAAATGACAGCACAGATCTACACTGATACAGAAAGATTTTTTTTTTTGGCAGTATTGCACAGCATGTGGGATCTCAGTTCCCTGACCAGGGATTGAATCCTCGCCCCCTGTAGTGGAAGCACAGTGTCTGAACTATTGGACCACCAGGGAAGTGCAACACAGAAAGATTTATATCACATATTGTTGAATGAAAGAGGTGATTACTAAAAAAAAAAAAAAAAAAAAAAAAAAGAGGTGGTGGTACTGATGGCATGCATAGTATAATTTCATTTATATAAAACTGCATGTTTAAAAAAAGCATGTTTGTGTGTGTGTGTGTGTGTATGTGCGCACGTGCGTGTGGATAGCCAATTCTAGATAGATGTCTGAAAGGATCTTCAGAAGAGTGTTAGCAGTATTTGGTTAGATTTACTTCCTTTTGGGTACTATTCTCTATTATGTGACTTCTTTTTTCTATGAGAATTTTTTTCTTTTTACTCTAAGAAAAACAATAAAGGTATTTTCTACTTTAGAACAAAAGTGAAATAGAGCAGCAAATTTAAAAATAAATAGGATTGGGACTTCCCTTGTGGTGCAGTGGTTAAGAATCTGCCTGCCAATGCAATGGACACGGGTTCAAGACCTGGTCCAGGAAGATCTCACATGCCGTGGAGCAACTAAGTCCGTGCGCCACAACTACTGAGACTGCTCTAGAGGCGGCCGTGAGCCACAACTACTGAAGCCCATGTGCCAAAACTACTGAAGCCCGTGCAACTAGAGCCCGTGCTCTGCAACAAGAGAAGCCACCGCAATGAGAAGCCCGCGCACCGCAACGAAGAGTAGCCCCTGCTCACTGCAACTAGAGAAAGCCCGCGCGCAGCAACGAAGACCCAACGCAGCCAAAAATAAATAAATAAATAAATTTTAAGAATACATAAATAAATAGGATAAAAAGAGAAAAATAGGTATAGTTCTACCCAAATAAAATTGATAACTTAGATGAAATGGACCATTCCTCAAAAAACGCAATCATAACTTACCCAATACGAAATAGATAATATGACTGCCCCTATAACTATTAAGGAAGTTGAATTTATAATTTAAGAATTCCCAAGAAAGAAAACCTCACGTCCAGATAGTTTCACTGGTGAATTCTATCAAACATTTGAAGAATAGTTAATACCATTTCCATGCAATTTCTTTCACAAAATAGAAGAGAAGGAAACATTTCACAATTCTTTTCAGGAAGTTAGTATTACCTTACACCAGAACCATACAAAGGCAGTACAAAAAAGAAAACTACAGACTATATCCCTCATGAATATTGATGAAAAATTCCTTCACAAAATATTGGCAAATAGAATTCAGAAATATATACCAAGACTTATACACCATGACTAGGTGGAATTTATCCCAGAGATGCAAGGCTGGTTCAATATTTGAAAATCAATCAAATTATTTACCATGTTCAAAGGCTAAAGAAGAAGAATCACATGATCGTATTAGCTGGTGCAGAAAAGAGCATTGCAAAAGTTAACACCTGTTCATGATAAAAATTCTCAGAAAAATAGGAACAGAGGAAAACTTTCTCAGCTTAATAAAGAGCATCTACAAAAAAACCTATAGACAATGTTATATTTAATGGTGAAAAACTACGAGCTTTTAGTTTGCTAGGACTGCCATAATAAAGTATCACAGACTGGGTAACTTAAACAAAAGTTTATTTTCTTCCAATTCTGGAGGCTGGAAGTGCAAAATCATGGTGTCAGCAGGGTGACTTCTTCGGAGCCTCTCTCCTTGGCTTGCAGATGGCTGTCTTGTTCTGGTGTCTGCACATGGTCTTTTTTCTATAAATCTGTGTCCTAATCTCTTTTTATAAAGACGCCAGCCATATTGGATTAGGGCCCACCCTGATGACCTCACTTTAACTTATTAACCTCTTTAAAGACTTTATCTCCAAATATAGTCATATTCTGAGGTACTGGGGGTAGGATGTCAAGATATGAATTTTCAGCCCATAACACCCCCTAAGATTAGGTACAAGGCAAAGATAGCCACTTTCATCACTCTAATTCAATTATAATTCTAGAAGTTACAGCCAGGGCAGTAGGGCAAGAAAGGGAAATAAATGGAATACAGATTCGAAGGAAGAAATAAGAGTGTCCCTATTGGCAGATAATGTGATTTTCTAGTTAGAAAATCCCAAGAAGTCTACAAAAAAACTCCTAGACCTGATAAGTGAGTTTAGCAAGGTCACAGGATACAAGATAAAAATACAAAACTCAATTGTATTTCTGTATACCAGCGAGGAACATGTAGACACTGAAATTAAAAATACAGTACCCTTTACAGTTGCTCAAAAAAAGAGAAATACCTAATTGTATATCTAACAAAACACGTATAGGACTTGTATGCTGAAAACTACACAAAACTGATGAAAGAAATCAAAGCAGACCTAAATAAATGGAAAGGCATATTTTGTTCTTTTCAGCAACGAAGACCCAACACAGCCAATAAATAAATAAATAAATAAATAAATGTTCCTTAAAAAAAAAAGAAATAGTAGCTTTAAAAAAAATCACAAGGAAAAAAAAAATCACAAGGAGATATCATTACATGCCTGTCAGAGTTGCTAAAAAAAAAAAAAAATAGTGGCAACACTAAATGTTGGCAAGGATGGGGAGAAACTGGATCTCTTATACATTGCTGGTGGGAATTTAAAATGTTACAGCCTTTCTGGAAAACAGTTTCTTACCAGACTAAACATGCAACTACCATACAACCCAGCATTTGCACTTCTGGGCATTTATCCCAGAGAAATGAAGACATGTACAAAAACCTGTACATGAATGTTTATAGCAGCTACTTTAGTAATAGTCAAAATCTGGAAACAACCCAGATGTCCTTTGACAGGTAAATGATTATGTACTCCATACCATGGAGTACTACTTAGCAATAAAAAGAGAGAGGTATTGATACAACAACTGGATGAATCGCTAGATAATTAGATCCCAAAAGGTTACATACTGTATAATTCCATTTATATAACATTCTGTAATGACAATCTTATAGAAAAGGAGAATAGATGAATGGTTACCAAAGGAGGGAGGGAAGTAGATGTGGCTATAAAAAGCCACCAGGAGGGATCCTTGTGGCAGTGGAGCTGTTCTGGTGTTGATGACTGTATCGTTGCCAATATCCTGGTTGTGATGCTGTAGTATAGTTTTCCAAATTGTTATCACCGGGGGAAACTGGGTAAAGGCTACACAGGAGCTCTCTATTATTTCTTTCCCTCTTCCTTCCTTCCTTCCTTCCTCCCTCCCTTCCTTCTTTAGTTTTTAGTATTTATGTATTAATTTATTTATTTGGCTGTGCCAGGTCTTAGTTGCCGCACGTGAAATCTTTACTTGAGGCATGTGAGATCTTTTAGTTGTGGCATGCAGGCTCTTAGTTGCGGCCTGCGGGATCTAGTTCCTTGACTAGGGATCGAACCCAGGCCCCCTGCATTGGGAGCTCGGAGTCTTCACCACTGGACCACCAGGGAGGTCCCTCTCTGTATTATTTCCTACAACTGCCTGTAAATTTACAATGCTCTCACAAAAAACGTTCAATTAAAAAGACGCAATCTGCTTGCGCAGTTCTCTGGCTCCATTTCCTGGCCTTTGCCTTTAGCTGTGGGGAAGCCTTGTTCTTTTCCTGTGCCCCAGGAACTGTGTCAGTTCACTAGAAAGCGTTTCCAATGACACCTCCAGATATGTCAAAGGGGCCTGCTGTTTGTCAGTCCGTATGGGAAGCAGCACAAACATTTCCTTAGCCGATTTCCGTGATTTTCAGTGGTTAAAATTGGCAACAGGGACATTAGTGAATTACAACATGAATTCTCATGGGAGGAGCCTAGAGGAGAAATATCAGGGTTTGGAGCTCACTGTTATGATCCCTAAAGCTTGGGAGGAAGGGAGTGGGGAAGAGTTTATAAAACAACTCTACGGGGACCAGCAGCATTTTACAGCCTTGCTGTGACTTTCCCATCTTCTCCCGTTCCCTGCCTCCACTGGAGGCTACATCTGAGTTTAGATGGTTGCCCCCCAAAATTCATCTTTTCAGTTTGCTCTTGGATTGTTTCTTTGTAGACTCTGTCTTTTGTTTTTCTTTTCCTATCAGTCTTTGAATTTTTAAAGTTAAGGATTGTGTGTATATGTATATCTATCTCTATCTCATCAGGTTTTTTTATCAGTTTAATTAAACACATAATTTTTTCTTATTAGTTATCCATTTTATACATATTAGTGTGTACATGTCAATCCCAATCTCCCAATTCATGCCCCCGCCCTACTTCCCCCCCTTGGTGTCCATACGTTTGTTCTCTACCTCTGTGTCTCTATTTCTGCCCTGAAAACTGCTTCATCTGTACCATTTTTCTAGGTTCCATATATATGTGTTAATATACAATATTTGTTTTTCTCTTTCTGACTTACTTCACTCTTTATGACAGTCTCTAGATCCATCCATGTCTCTACAAATGACCCAATTTTGTTCCTTTTTATGGCCGAGTAGTATTCCATTGTATATATGTACCACATCTTCTTTATCCATTCATCTGTCGATGGGCATTTAGGTTGTTTCCATGACCTGGCTATTGTAAATAGTGCTGCAAACAACATTGTGGTACATGACTCTTTTTGAATTATAGTTTTCTCTGAGTACATGCCCAGTAGTGGGATTGTTGGGTCATATGGTAATTCTATTTTTTAAGGAACCTCCATACTGTTCTCCATAGTGGCTGTATCAATTTACATTCCCACCAACAGTGCAAGAGGGTTCCCTTTTCTCCACACCCTCTCCAGCATTTGTTGTTTGTAGATTTTCTGATGATGCCCATTCTGACTGGTGTGAGGTGATACCTCATTGTAGTTTTGATTTGCATTTCTCTAATAATTAGTCATGTTGAGCAGCTTTTCATGTGCCTCTTGGCCATCTGTATGTCTTCTTTGGTGGAATGTCTGTTTAGGTCTTCTGCCCATTTTTTGATTGGGTTGTTTGTTTTTTTAAAAATTATCTCATCAGTTTTCATAAGCAAAAGGGGAAAAGGAACTCACATTTATTGAGTGCCGGTATGTTGTGCTAAGCATTTTACATTTGTTATCTAATTCTCTCGGCGAGGTAGGTAACATTTCCCCCATTTTCTGGTTGAGGAAATTAAAGCTTGGACAGGTTACATGACTCCTTCAAAGGTCAGACAACCGGTAAATGTCAGAGGCAGCATAACAACACAGGTCTACCTGGCTCCAGTGCCCTATCTATCTATCTATCCAACCAACCATCCATCTATCCCAGACAGTAAAAATCTACATGTTATATATGCTGAACTGTCACTTTCACATGAATGGCATGTTAATCCTAAATTGATATATTAACTATATTCTCTAGGGTGGCAAAAAAGCAGGTTTCTAGCTCAGGTGAATGTTAATAAAGTGCCTTAGAGTCTGAAGTGGTCTCTGATGAGGAAGAGTTTCTACAGCCAAATGAAATTCCTCTGCTGATCTGCTCATGTCACTTACACTGATATGCTGTCGAGCATAGCACCGGAATAAGCTCAAGTTCAACCTTTCTTGTTTACAGATAAGGAAACTAAGTCCTAGAGTGGTTAATTTGCTTAACATTGCACAGTGCAAGAGTCAGGATTAGAACCCAGATCAAGTGTCTCCGATCCGGTGCTCTTCCTAGGTTAGCACGTTGCCATAGAAAGAATACTGGGTTTACTTTCCATGCTCCTACCTCTTTTAATGGGAAAAAGCCTAGCCTAGTGTTTAAGATCACATCCTCTGAAATTATCTGGCTCCACCTCCAGGATGTGTGACATGAAACAGACTAGTAACTCCTCAAGACCCGTTTCCTCCTCTGTAAACTGGGATAAAAATAGTATCGGGACTTCCTTGGCAGTCCAGTGGTTAAGACTCCACGATTCCACTGCAGGGAGCACAGGTTCAATCCCTGGTCGGGGAACTAAAATCCCGCCTGCTGTGCGGTGGCGTGGCTGAAAAAACAAAAACAAAAATAAAAACAAAAAAACCCCTAATAGTACCACCCTCCTTGGAGTGTGAGAAGCAATTACTGCCCGTAAGTGCTTAGAACAGAGCCTGGTACACAGTAAACACCTGATAAACTTTAACTAGTATTTAAACAAGGGGTTTGAGAGGATGCCATGAAGAGATGCCAGGTGTTTATTGAGATGATGACTTTCTAAGGTGTTGGAGCCAGGTGTCTATCTGTGTCATGCTGCCTCTGTCACGTGCTGGCTGTCTGACGTTTGGAGAAGTTACCTAACCTGACCAAGCTTTAATTTCCTCATCTAGAAAATGGGGGAGATGGTACCTGCTTTGCCGAGAGAATTAAATAGCAAATGTAAAATGCTTGGCACGATGTACTGGCACTCAGTAAACAGAAGTTCCTTTCCCCCCATTAAAAGAAAGTAAGTAATTAATTTTTTGGCTGTGTTGGGTCTTCGTTGCTGCGCGCTGGCTTTCTCTAGTTGCGGCGAGCAGGGCTGCTTACTCTTCGTTGCGGTGCGTGGGCTTCTCATTGTGGTGGCTTCTCGTTGCGGCGCACGGGCTCTAGGCGCGTGGACTTCAGCAGTTGTGGTGTGTGGGCTCAGTAGTTGTGGCTCGCGGGCTCTAGAGCGCAGGCTCAGTAGTCGTGGTGCACGGGCTTCGTTGCTCGGTGGCCTGTGGGGTCTTCCTGGACCAGGGCTCGAACCCATGTCCCCTGCATTGGCAGGCAGATTCTTTACCACTGCGCCATCAGGGTAGCCCTCCCCTTTTGTTTATTGAAACAGCTATGTAGCTTTTGGTCCGAAATTCTGTCTTCTGGCTGCCAAGTGGTTGCACGGTTCAGTCACCAGGAATGTGGCCATAATTTAATCTGGAACAAAAGTAGCCCTGAAACTCACTTGTTTAACCTAGAGTTAGACAAATATAGGGGAACAGGTTTTATATCAACTGTGCTTTTAGGACATAGGTGATATCCATCTCATAATTAATGTCTTGTTTATTGTTTTAAGCCTTTGAGAGAACCAGTTGCAGTCTCCTGGAAAGTGTCAGGCTGTAGAGAAAAGGTCAGAGCTTCGGGCTAAGAAAACCTTCGGCAGGAGGACTAGGGTGCTGTGTGCTAGTCAGACATAGACCTTGAAGGGCTGCTGTGACAATGAATTATGTGCTTCATACACAATACTGTATATGATGTGGGGAAGTAATAACGGCTAATATTTATTGAGCATTTATTATGTGCTGCACTTTGTTGCAAGTAACTCATGTAATTGTTACAACCACCCTGTGAGGTGGGTGCAGTCGCCACCCCTTTGTGGATTAAAAACTCAGACACCGGGCTTCCCTGGTGGCCACCGCCATGAGAAGCCTTGCACCGCAACGAAGAGTAGCCCCTGCTCGCTGCAACTAGAGAAAGCCCGCGTGCAGCAACGAAGACCCAACACAGCCATAAATAAATAAATAAATAAATAAATAAATAAATAAATAAAAAACTCAGGCACCCATAATTTATGTTACCCACCCAAAGATTACACTGCTACTTGTGGTGTGGAGTCTGGATTTAAACCGAGGCAAGTGGTTCCGAAGCCCAAGCAATTAGCTGCGAAGCTTTATTGCCACCTTGGCACATAATAGATAGTAAATAAATACTAGTTTCCCATCTTTTCACCTAAGATAGGCTTGTTGAATTGGAAGCCATTTTCAAAGTAGGGGAAAATAGGACTTCCCTGGCGGTCCAGGGGTTGAGACTCCACGCTTCCACTGCAGGGGACGCAGGTTCCATCCCTGATCGGGGAACTAAGATCCCACATGCCATGTGGTGTGGCCAAAAAAGGAAAAAAAAAAAAAAGGAAAAAACTAAGTAGAGGAAAATAGTGTCCCCCTGTTGCAGGAAGGGGGACCCCTTCCAGGGCCCGAAAGTGGGCTCTTGTCTAACACTCGGAAATGAATTGTCCACGGAGACACACATACTGACAAAACAAGAGACATTTTTGGGAAGGGGCGCCCGGGTGGAGAGCCGGAGGGTGAGGGAACCCAGGAGGACTGCTCTGCCACCTGGCTTGCAGTCTCGGGCTTCATGGTGATGGGATTAGTTTCCGGGTTGTCTCTGGCCAATCACTCTGACTCAGGGTCCTGCCTGGTGGTGCGCGCATCACTCAGCAAAGAGGGATTCCAGCGAGGGGGATTCTGGGAGGCTGGTAGGACGTATGGACTGGTATCTCCTCTCTCCTTTTGACCTTTCCCGAATTCTTCCGGTTGGTGATAGCTTATTAGTTCCACATTCTTTACCAGGACCTCCTGTTGTACGATAACTACTGCGAGTGGTTACTGTGGTGCTTGGCCAGGGCGGGCGGTTTCGGTCAGAAGGAATAAATCCAGGAAATAGCTGATTAATAATGAGTGTAATTTCTTGGATTTAATGATGCAATATTAACTCTAGGAGCACAGCTGGATTTTTAACTAGTACTTAATGAAATATGTATTTTTATGGAAAAATTTAAAACCAAAACCACTGGAGAAGGAATGATTGTAAAAATCAGAACACATTAAAAGTCACAGGAGGGACTTCCCTGGTGGTCTGGTGGTTAAGACTCCACGTTCCCAATGCAGGGGGCCCGGGTTCGATCCCTGGTTGGGGTGCTAGATCCCACATGCCGCAACTAAAGATCCCACACGCCGCAACTAAAAGATCCCGTGTGCCACAACTAAGACCCCGCGTGGCCAAAAATAAATACATAAATAAAAAAAAAAAAGAAAAGTCACAGGCAAGGGAACGAATACGTTTTGAGCATCTGCTATGTCCCAAGCACGGCATTGGGTGATTTACCAACCTGGTTTTGTTTAATTTTCATAACATTCCTGAGAGATAGAGATTATCCCAGTGTCTGATGAGGGAGCCGTGGTTCACAGAGGCTCAGAAGCTTGCCCAAGATCACAGATGTGGCAAGTGTCGGAGCCAAGAGTCACATAACTCCCACCGGAGTCCTCAGCTGATGGCTTCCCCCTACCCCTGCCTCTGCTCCCGAAGTCACGTGGCCATATTCCTCATGACTCCGTGACTGCCAAGATTCACAAGTCATGAAGTGTCTTTGGCTGGAATTGTCAGTGCCCGTGCGGGGGTTCTTCGCGGAAACCCTCGGCCGCGGTACGGCGGTTGAACGAGTGAGAATGTGTGTTGAACGGAGCTTCACCTTGGCGGCTCTGAGCCGGGATAAAGCCTCCTCCGGCTGCTCCTGTCCGCCCGCAGCACTGATGTCCTGCTGCTTTCTCTGAATTTAGCAGGGATCCAAGCTTTCGACTTAGTTCTGTTCAACTTAAATGCACACAGGCCTGTGGTCCCTGGAGGGCCCATGTGGTAGCCGTATTGGGGTTTATTTATATGAACCACCAAGGAGGCTCTGACAAATGCTTTGCAAGACAGGAGTCAAAGCACACGGAGCTTTTTCTTCCGTTTCAGAGGGGAGGGGTGATTCTCTTTTTTTTCGCCAACCCCGAAGGACTCCAGTCTTGAGTCCTAAGGGAGCAGGGCCTGGGAGGAAAACTGGAGAGAATGGTTTGCTTAAAATCTCTGTGATGGGGACCCATGTATCACGCACAATAACACAAAGGCCATTTTGAGGCCCATCCGTAGAGGCCCCGGCAGCACATTGCTGAAAGTCTAAGGACAGTTGAGGTGTCCAAGGAGAGCTGAGAGGTCTCACGTGTGAGCACACGGGGCTCACATCCCGGAGGGTGAGGGGGTGGGGAGTGGCCTCGAATTGAGTTTGAAGAACCCACACCAGGAAGTGGGGTAGATCCCAAGAAATAGTTTTGAGACTATCACACTGATGCTCCTTCTGCGCTGGTATGATGGAGAAAAGATGGGTTAGGGTGTGTTTTAGAATGCCTCTTCCCTCTAGAGATGTCATGTATGACCTCTGCATTTAATGGAGGAACCGGTCTCACAGATGTTAATCAAGCAATCACACAGATCTGTAACTTCAGACCGTGACGGGTCCCATGAAGGGGAAATACAGGGCACCCCGCTGGTATATAAAGGGGAATCTGATCTGGCCTGGGGGGGAGAGAATCGTAAGGAAAGGCTTCCTTGGGGATGCGACGTTTGCCTTGGCAGTGGTGGGATGGGCAGTGCAAAGATCCTGAGAACGAGTCAAATAAATTACAAACTGTGGGAGGGGGAGGAGGAGACTCACAGGATGTTTCTTCTCTGATTTGCATTTTAAAATGCAGAGTTGCGGGCTTCCCTGGTGGCGCAGCGGTTGAGAGTCCGCCTGCTGATGCAGGGGACGCGAGTTCGTGCCCTGGTCCAGGAAGAACCCACGTGCCGTGGAGCGGCTGGGCCCGTGAGCCATGGCCCGTGAGCCACAGCTACTGAGCCTGCGCGTCCGGAGTGGCCACAACAGTGAGAGGCCCGCGTACTGCAAAAAAAAAAAAAGGCATTTGTGAAAGCAGGAGTTAGTGCTGGAAGGGTCTGTCTTGCACAGTTGGTCGGCTTTGACTTTCAGGGCATATGGACTGGGGGCATCCAATACCCTGGACTCTATTTATGCCTCAGTCACCAACAAGTTGCCTGAGTTCAAGCAGGTTTCATAACCTCCATTTTTCTACATGTGGAGGAGGGCAGAGAGAGGAGTGGAATCTGCCTAGTGATCTCTACAATTCCTTCTGGTGCTTAAAAAAAAATCTAATAGTAGCTTTTCAAGAGCCGTCTGATATTGCACTTTTAGAGAAAGGGCTTGTTCCATTCACTTCATAATTCCTCATAAATGTCCAGCCTTTCCCTTTGACTCTCAGAATAGGCCCTAGGAGAATAGAGTTGATTTTGCCATCATGTAAGATTTCATTATTTCATTGAACACATGTTGTCATTCATTACTTACTGCCTGGTCTAGGTGCTGAGTTTCAAAGGAAGAATAGGAGGTGTCAGCACCCCCACCAGCTAACCCCAGTCCACTGTCAGCTCAGAGGACAAATATTATCAGGTAATTGCAGCATAAAGTGATAAGTGCATTGCTAGAGATATAGAGAAGGTATTAAAGGAGATTAGAGGAAGGCCACCTAATGCATGTGGAAGAGTAATGTAGTCGATCACACCTGGAGATAAAAACTAGGTGTGTGCAACATGGTGGGTGTTTAATAAATGGAGGTGGCTAAACAAACAAATGAATTGTGTTGCTGTGATTCTAACTTCAAATGGTTCGATGGCCGATTCCAAGACCCCTTTATTGCTCTTTCATGTCATAAAAGAAAAAAAAGTTAGTAACGGTGGCAATTGTTATGAGAATAAAGAACCAGCAGATGCTTTGCACATTCACATGGGTATTTACCTGCACTTTATTTTTTTCCTCAACTTTTCATTAGGTGATTGTTTCTACCATTAATCTTTCTTCCCAGAGACGAGAAAGACCGCCTTTGGCCATTTTCATCGTATTGTGTTAAATCTTAGGAAAAAAATGAGTTCAGTGTATATAGCACAAGAGACAGGTTAGGAGGCTAACAGCTGGGGTAGAGAAATTCAATAACAGCTTTCTCCCTGAGGATGGGAGCAGGGGGGGTGTTATGAGCTTGTGAAATGGTGCACTCATTGCTAAGCTGTGGAGAGAGCAGGGTTGAAAGAGTGGAGTTTTCCCCTCTCCCTTTAATTTGCGCTGAACACTTGCTCTGCTAAAAAATGGGAATGGAGCCCTAAGTGCAAAGCATCAACTTCAGAAGAAAAAAATGTTACTTTTATGCTGTCCATTAAAACATTTACCTGCTCCATATGCCCCAGTACTTATCAGAGAAAGAGGAATTTGCCCAATGAAAATGGAGAGCTCGTTTCTGAAAAATTGTTTTCCGTAAATCTTGCAAATTACTGAGCTCAAATATTCTAGGTTGTAGCCAGAGCGACCCTCAGGGAGTGATTATCAGGGAAGTAACCATGAACAGCAAAAAGGTCTTGCACAGATCTGACTAGTGACACCAGATTGTGACCTTTTTGTGCAGGAGGCATTCTCCTGCATTGCCAGGAGTTCTGTAATTAACGGGGCACCAGAGATTGCCTTCTTCTCTACCAGCTGCTAATTATTCCTCCCAGAGACACACATGAGGAACCACATCCAGGGTGTCATGTTCTGACTACTGCCCCCTGAGGGGAATCTGATGAGTGTATGAGGGGCTAAGTTGACTAAATCCCAATACTCCCCTCCTGTGGTCCTTTCTTTTCTCCCAAAGTGGTCGCACTTGAGGAAAGCTATGGTGATTAAGCAATACTTACAGTTTCTACTTTCCTTTTTGGGGGAAGATTCATGATTTCATTAGCAATATCATGAGTATCAAATATACGGAATGGTTTGGAACTCACAGATTGTTTTGCTTCCTTTTTACTCGTATGTCTGGGGTGGTTAGTATGATGTGAGAACACTACCACCCGTCGTCAGGGTAGGTGAAAACCTACCTGCAGGGCTGCTGTGCGCGGTTGTACATGTTGTGCCCTGCACAAGGATGCCAGCTGAAGGGGTGAGTGGGGGCCTGAAATCCAGTGGTTCCAGAGCCTGAATTCTTCTTTTTTTTAAAAAAAAAAATTTATTTATTTACTTGCCTGTGCCGGCTCTTAGTTATGGCGTGCGGGATCTTTAGTTGTGGCATGTGGGATCTAGTTCCCCGACCAGGGATCAAACCCGGGCCCCCTGCATTGGAAGTGCGGAGTCTTTACCGATGGACCACAAGGGAGGTCCTCAGAGTCTGAATTCTTAACTACACACCATACTGACTTTATAAACTAACAATGTACTGGGCTTTCATGTCCTGGCAACCAGCTTTATCATTTAGCAGCTAGCAGTCATTGAAGACCTGGGAGAATATGACGGTTGAAGCAAAACATTTCAAACCAAAAATTAAGTTTGATACTAGGATATTGTCTGTGATCAGTATTTGCTGGAGAAAGAATCATTTTCCCTGGTACACTATACCATGTTTTACTTCTCCCATTCAATATGAAGGTCTAATGGTAAACGGATAGAATTGTTTATTCACAATCTCAGCATTATAGTTAACTTTTTGTTAAAAAAAGGATTTGACTACTAGTTGGCAAAGTATGAAGCTTCAGTGCAATTAGCAGCTATGTTTGGCAGTCAAGAGATATTGGGGACTTCCCTGGTGGCTCAGTGGTTAAGAATCCGCCTGCCAATACAGGGGACACGGGTTCGATCCCTGGTGTGGGAAGATCTAACATGCCATGGAGCAACTAAGCCCATGAGCCACAACTACTGAGCCTGTGTGCCACAACTACTGAAGCCTGTGCGCCTAGAGCCCATGCTCCACAACAAGAGAAGCCACCACAGTAAGAAGCTGCTCACCGCAATGAAGAATAGTCCCCTCTCGACACAACTAGAGAAAACCCCTGCCCAGCAACGAAGAACCAACGCAGCCAAACATAAATAAAATTAAATCTTAAAAAAAAACTTCACGTTTAAAAAAAAAAAAAATCTGCCTTCCAATGAAGGGGACATGGGGTTTGATCCCTGGGTCAGGGGACTAGATCCCACATGCATGCTGCAACTAAGGAGCCCGCGAGCTGCAACTAAGACCCAGCGCAACCAAAATAAATAAATAAAAAAAAAAAAAAAAAAAAAGAGATGTTGACATATCTTCCAGGGAGCCCATGAAGGTTTGGTTCACCTGGATAAAGGTTGCATGGTAACTGATGGTTTAACACCCATGTATGCAATTCTGCTGAATCAGTCTTCTCGGGCCAATGCTGTGTCCTTGGCAACGGTGCACTGGGAGCACTGTGGGCTTTAGAAGCAGAACCTTAGCCTCAGCCCTTTCCAGCTGAGGGAACTTCAGCATATGACTGACTTAGCTTCTGAGCCTCAACTTATTTGTCAGATGCCTTCTTCCCACCGTTGTTGGAATTAAATACAATATGTAAAGCATCCAGCTCGGAACCTGGAGCAATGTCATAGGTTGTCAGTAAATGTCAGTCTTCCTCTCCCCCCTTTAAACGATCTTTACTGATTTCTATATTAGTTTCCTAGGACTGCCGTAACAAAGTACCACAAATCAGGTAGATGACAGAAATTTATCCTCACTGTTCTAGAGGGCAGAAGTCTAAGATCAGGGTGTTGGCAGGGCCATGCTTCCTCTGAAGCCTCTAGAGGAGAATCCTTCCTGCCTCTTGTAGCTTCTGGGAACCTCTGATGTTCCTTGGCTTGTGGCAGAATAATGCCACATCATCACAGTTTTCCCTCTGTGTCTGTCTTGACGCAACGTTCTCTCTGTGTCCCAATTTCCCTCTTCTATGAGGACACCAGTCATATTGGATTAAGGCCCATCCTAATGACCTCAGTGTAACTTGACTGCATCGGCAAGTTAAATTTAAATTTAACATTAGCATCAGCAAAGGCCCTGTTTCCAAATAAGGTCACATTCCCAGGTTAGGTGTCCGTATCTTTTTGAAGAACACAATTCAACCCATAACGATTTCCCATCGTCTGCAGGAAAATAATAATCAATAGTTGTCTAGTGACTTTAGAGTTTCTAGAAGGCTTTTATTATCTCTGCCCAGGGAGATAGGACTTAATGTTTTTTGTAAAGGGAGAAACTCCCATTAAAACTAGGTGGTGGTTTTGTTATAGGAAGTAAAGATGTCAATATAGGTTTGATGCAAAATTCTCTGGTTTTGCTAAAAATCACCAGCAGATACCATTTTTTTTTTTCTGTTTAAGATTTCACCACAATCATGTTTCCACGTTGCAGCACAGTTTTTGTAATTTTTCACACTTGATTTAGTTGACGTACCACCATTTATTTCCTGGTTGTTGGATATCTCTAAGACTAACCAAGAATATCTTGACTCAATCTAGAATTCAACTGATATCTTTTAGCTATACGTATAGCTATACAATACTACCAGACCAGTCTTCCTAAATTAGTGCTGTGTTCTTGGCGATTGTGTGTTGGAAACAAAGTATGTTCTAGGGTCAGACAGACCGGAAGTCACGTCTCAGTTCTAGGTCTTGCCGGCTGTCTGAACTTGGCATATTAAAAAAAAAAAAAAGCGGTAGGACAATGTATAAAATAAGTATATATTTATATTCATATGAAAAACTGTGTACCTGCTCAGAGAAAGATCTAGAAGGACTCATACAAATATTATTAAGCAGGGTAAGTCCTGAGAAGTGGGAATGAAAATGAATGAGGGGGTGATGAGATGTTCACATTTGACTACGTGTACATTTGTATGAAAAATTATTTTTTCAACAAGCATGTCCTTTTCCTAGTTTTTAAAGAACCAGTTCAGGGACTTCTCTGGTGGTCCAGTGGCTAAGACTCCGTGCTACCAATGCAGGGGGCCCCGGTTCAATCCCTGGTCAGGGAACTAGATCCCACGCGCCTCAACAAAGATCCCACATGCGGCAACGAAGATCTCGTGTGCCACAACTAAGACCGGCACAGCCAAATAAATAAATAAATAAACAGGAAAAAGAACCAATTCAAAACCCAAAAGCACCTATCTTAAAAACAGGTAATAAGAATTCCCTGGTGGTCCAGTGGTTAGGACTCTGCACTTCCACTGCAGGGGGCATGGGTTCGATCCCTGGTTGGGGAAGTAAGATCCCACAAGCCGTGCAGCACAGCCAAAAAAAAAAAAAAAAAGAAAACAGAAATCTTTTTTCTTCTTCTTACTGTTGCTTCTAATTGTAATTTCTTTGTAACCCACTAATAGTTCCTTCAGGTGTCTGAGTCTCCTTAATTGTCTTCCTTTTTAGAGAAAGAAAATAACAGAAAAAAATGTAAGAAATAAGTACATCCTTTTATTAGAATTGCCGAAGAAGTATTTGGAATTTTTGCTTTCGTTGTTGCTGATGTTGCTTTAAAATAGGCTTTATTTTTCTGCTGAAACCTGATTTTGCATTGTAAGCAAATATCCTTACTTTTTTAGACAAAATTATCCCCCATCTAAAAAGTTCTGGAAGAAATATATTCATTAAAAATTTCAAAATGATTGCAAGTCTCCTTGATATAATAGTAGTAATGATCCCTCAGTTATTTTTTTCTACAATTCTCTTCAGCAAATTCTGTTTTCTCAAATAATGCATAGCTCAGCATCACATCTTTGTTACTGTTAATATTTGCTTTTGAAAAAGCAGTGTATACTGGTTTTAAAAGATGAGGATTCTTCCACTTCTCTTGCCATTCTAACAAATACTTATTAAAAAACTAGGTGATGCAGCTAGGAAATGAAATTATTTAAAAAAATGTAATTTCTTTATTTCATTTTCTTCAATATCATTCTAATGTTATTATTCAATTAATTTCCAGTAGGCTTATGGAAAAGTCTTTGCAAGAGATCATTCCTTTTTGATTTATATTTATTGAAAGGCTAAAAAAGTTTTCACAAATGACTGGGTCTGAGAAAATTATATTTGATTCATAACGTATGTATTAATATGAATTATTAAGATATGTTTTCAGCAAATATAGGAAGTTTCATCATCAGTTACTGACAGGTCAAGACAGATCACTTGATGTTATTTGAATACTTGACAGAAAAGAAAACCTGATGCTATTCCGATGAGTAAAACAAGAACTAAGATCACGTTGAGAGGTCATTGAGGATATTTCGAAACCATTCACACGTCACTAGTAAAGAGTACAAAGATGGTTTAAATGACCTTATGTACATACGTGGTAGTACCTTGATTTGTGTAATGCTTCTTGTGTAACCTTCTGCCAGTTCTCATTATTCTTTAACCCTATCATCTTCAACTTTATTTAAAAAGAATTTATTAGTCACCTAAGTATGCATGATAATATGCACAGTTGGTACCCAGAGAAGTGCATATACAGCAATGCAAATCGTGGCTATTGGTAAAGCATTTGACATTGTGCCTTCCGTGCATTAGGTAGCATAAACGTGGCTACTCTTTGAGTTTACAGATAAAAGGTGAGATCCTATCGATTCTGTGTTACTTCAGTGGATTGAAGGCTGGCTGACTGGTTCTTAGGCCTTCTGAATCCCTTGCGAGAACAAAAGCCCGGAACCTGGCCCAGGGGAGCCGCTCAAGAAATGCTGCGTTACAAGGTGACCTTCCGGTAAATGCAGATGAAAGCAGCAGGGAGACAAAAGTGTCAAAGGGATAAACTTAACGTTGGGGCCACCTGCTACGACAGCCAGTTGAGTACTTGTTTTTTAGCAAGAAACAAAATAAAAACATATTCTTCTGTGTAACTAACACGGCTTTGGATTTTGAAAAAGCAGAATAATTAGATTTTCATTTGAAAATCTTTTAAAATACTGTGGGATAGAAGTACCATTTCTTTTTGTATCATGAAGCTGAGACATATTGAAAAATAGAATTCCCAGGAAGATAATGAAATTTCAACATTAGGAAATCCAGTCATGCAGTTCACATATTAATCAATTGAAGGAGAATAATTGAATGATGACATCATTAGATGCTGAAAAGACACTTGATAGAATTCAATATGCATTCCTTATTTTAAAAGAAACTATTAATAATAAGCTTTGATAGAGGCAGAAATCACTGCAAATATCATAATAATGAAATATTAGGAGATGCTTATTAAAGATAGGAACAGGATAGGAATTCCACCATCATCTTATTTTGGATTTTGCTCTCCAACTACACTCAGAAGCATATTCCAAATGAATTGAAAATCCAATGATAAAAAAAAAATTTCCATAAAAATACGAGCAGAGTATAGGAGCAGAGTATAGGAGGTTTTGTTTTGATTTGTTTTATTTTTAATAATCTTGGGGCTGAACATGGCCTTCCAAATCAGTCTCAAACCTCAAAAGACATAAGTAAAAAATTGACAGATCTGTCCTCAGAAATATCTTTTTAAACTTCTATTTAGTAAATGATGGTGCATCAATGAAGCTAAATGTCAAGCAGCAGAGAGAGAGGAAGTGTTTTCACAGAACTACAGGAGAGCCATAATATATAAAGAGCTCCTTCGAATCACAAGAGAAAGTAAATGAAAAGAAAAATGGGCAAACGTAAGGAAATTTATAGATAAAGAAATATAAATAGGCAAGAAACATATGAAAAGTTATTTAACCTCCCAAAACAGAGTCTGGGAAATACAAATAAAAACAACAATAATATGTTATTTTCATTTCCCCAATGCCCCCCCAAATAAATGAAAATATATACTCTCACGTTCAATTGGTGGGAGTGTTCATGTTATAAGCTTCTGTGGAGAGCAATTTGGCAACATCTATCAAAACAGTAATTCTCTGGGACTTCCCTGGCAGTCCAGTGGTTAACACTCTGCGCTCCCAATACAGGGGGCCCAGGTTCGATCCCTGGTCAGGGAAGTACATCCCACATGCCGCAACTAAGAGTTTGCACGCCTCAACTAAAGATCCCGCGTGCTGCAACTAAGACCTGGCATGGCCAAAGTAAATACATATTTTTAAAAATTAAAAAAAACCCAGTAATGCTCATACACCCTGATTCAGCACTATATGCACAGTGCACGTAAATATTTATTGCAGCCTTGTTTGCATTAATGAAAACCTAAACAGTCAGATTGGGGAATAGTCGAATACTTTATGGTACACTGATAACTCTACATCTGTGAAAGAGAGTGAGGCAGCTCTAGCTGTTCTGACACGGAAGAAGTTTCTGACTCAACATTAAGCAAGTTCCAGAACGATATGTTTACTACAACCCAATACGTGTAAACAAATGAAACTCACAACACCTGTGTGTGTAAATAGACACACATGCATAGAAGAAAGTCTGGAAGAACATACTGCAAACAGTTTCCCGTCCCCACCTGAGGAAGTGTGATGTGGTGAGTCCCACCCCTGTGGGGTTTAAGGAGAGATGAATAGAGATGTTGACTTTTTACTCTCTATACCTTTGTAATGTTAGAATTTTTTTTTTAACAGCAAATGCGTATTTGTAGTGTAAAACATTAATTGCTAGAAGAGGGAAATGTTGTTTCTATAGTGTAGAGATCGTTGCTGTTGTTTTCTTAAGCAGACGTTAGGATGCAACCGAGGTACATGAAATTATTTAGGACTTTTTAATCCCTCAGGCTGAAAAAAATATTGTTTCCATCATAGGCAGGGGAGTTGTTTTCTCATTGATCACATATTTATTTTCCTTAAACGTCAATTTACAAAATTTGCTACTCACTTGCAAAAGCTGCCTTCAACCCTGGCTGCTGAAAAGGAAATTTGAGTATAAGCAGAACTCAATTAAATGCAACGTTTCTCTTATCGGAAAGTAAGTATTAGAAATAAAACTTTTTAAGGCCTTGCTAGGGGTTGAAGTCTGTTGTTGAGTATGATGGGCTATTGTGAACTTTCCAACACCAGAGGTTGAATCTCTCTTGCCTTCCATTTTTTCTCCTCCTTCCTTCCCTCCCTCCCTTTCTTCCTCTTTTCAGTATTTCTGGCCTTGGGCAGGCCAGGAAAGAAGGGCAGGGAAATTGAAGTAATGCAATGACGTGGATATGGACCCGTCAGAGGCTGGTTTCACAATGTACTGGCTATCCTTGGATTTCTAAGTACCCTTAGGTGCACGGTACCAACCTCAATTAAGTCAGCCAGCCAGGAGGTAAACAGAAGAATCTGGGACTAGGTCAGAGAGAAAGCGCCTGGCTAAGGACCTGGCTAAGAGCCCACTGGGGGTGTCCAGCTGGTCAAAGGCTAAGCTTCAGAGAATGGGGTGTGAAGCAGAGCTGGCATATGGCAACAGGCTCAAAATGACACCTCGAATCAGGGGAGTTGCAGAAACCCCATGCTTACAGATTCCCCAGAAAGATTCTTTCCTGAGAACATTTCACAAGAGACATTTTGAATTATTTCTCCAGAAGGCCTTTTGGCTTGTCCGAATTAGAGAGTTCTGAAACATGAAAGGGGGACATCTGTCTCTTCCCGCAGGACAGAACACTTTCCTGATCATTAGCAAGCCAGTTTATACAATACTTTTGTACAGGAGTGAAATCCTTACTTTCTTAAGGCAGGTGGTTCACAGTTTCCAATGTCGAGTTTCTTGTTCTTTCTTATATTTCTTTGTAGGTTACAAGCTCCCAATAACAGGGAGACAGGCCATCATCTTGTGTTCCTTGGACAGTTTTGTTCTATAGCACTAGAACATTCATCTCTTTCCTAACTCAAGCTTTATAACACTGCTGTCTCAGTGTGTCTGCTCCCCGGGCACCCTATTTCCCATCCATATAGGATTCCAGGAGTCAGTTTATTATTCTTAGCAGAATCTATTTATAATCCCACAGGGCTGGCAGAGATGTTGAAATATTGTTAGAACATTATTGAGGTATAAATCTTCCTCCCTCCATTGTCAAGTCTTCAGTACAGGTCAATCATTTGCTACCACTCAACTGCACATTGATGGCCTTTGGTATCGATCGTAGGTCAATTAGCTGGTTTTGGCCACCCCAGCATTTTTAGTACTGTACGTGATGTTGGTTACTATTACATCAGCTCCTAGGGGAGGAGGTGTTCTGGAATCTGAAACCACAAGGTGTTTCAAAACTCTCTCTTATCTCACCTGTGACTGCATTAAAAAAAAAATTGTTTTTTTATTTCAAATGATGTCACTGTGACCTAGGGGGTCCAATGTATTTCTTTTTTCTTTCACTTTTGGCTGTCATTTATTTCTCAGGTGTTCTTGTTTAAACTACTAAGAAACCCTCAAACCTCTTGATATTTCTTTTTTAAAAATTAATTAATTAATTTTTGGCTGTGTTGGGTCTTTGTTGCTGCACACGGGCTTTCTCTAGTTGCGGTGAGCAGGGGCTACTCTTCGTTGCGGTGCACGGGCTTCTCATTGTGGTGGCTTCTCTTGTTGCGGAGCACGGGCTCTAGGCACATGGGCTTCAGTAGTTGTGGCACGTGGGCTCAGTAGTTGTGGCTCGTGGGCTCTAGAGTACAGGCTCAGTAGTTGTGGTGCATGGGCTTAGTTGCTCTGCAGCATGTGGGATCTCCCCAGACCAGGGCTCGAACCCATGTACCCTGCATTGGCAGGTGGATTCTTAACCACTGTGCCACCAGGAAAGCCCCTCTTGGTATTTCTAATTGTACACACATTTCTAAAGCATTGGGCTCCCACCTTTGCTCCAACTGTTATCAGTTTTGAGATCCTGAGATTCCTCCTTAAGGAATCCTTGTCTCAGTAAACAAGGAAGAGAGTTCTAGAAGATGAGCCTTGATTGGGCTGAAATCTCCTGTTTCCATAGAAGATGCTTCTGATGTACCCAAACTTTGGAGAGAGAGAGAGAGAGAGACAGAGAGAGATTGACATTTGGTTTCCTTTCCCATGAAAGTGTAAGAGGCACAAGGGCTGCCCAGATGTGGGCTGCTGTGACGTGCTCTGTGATCAGATCTGCTTTCTGGATCAGAGCAGAAGGCTCTGACACATCACCTACTTCCTTCTTGGCTTCGAAAAAAATCACAAGTAGGGCTGAGTTAATTTAGAACGACTCTACTTGGTGAGAATTCAGTTATACTGGGTGAGACAGAAGCCAGCTTCAAAAACAAACAGTAAGATTCATCAGAGAGCACACATGGGTCAGAAACAGAGAGTCTAGTTACTGTATGATCCAGCAATTCCACTCCTAGGAAGATGCCCATGAGAGGTGAAAACCTATAACCGCACCAAAACTTGTACGTAGATGTTCATGGCAGCGTTATTGATAATAGAGCCCCAAAGAGGAAATGACCCAGATATCTGTCAGCTGAGGACTGGATAAGCAAAATGCGGTCATCCACGCAATGACTATTATTCAGCAATAAAAAGGAATGAAGTACTGACGCATGCTACTGTGTGGATGAACCTTGAACACGTTATGGTAAGCAGAAGAAGCCAGACAAAATGTCACTGTTGTCTGATTCCATTTATATGAAATGTTCGGAACAGGCAAATCCATAGAGAGAGAAATCAGACGAGTGAAAAAGCAGAGGGTTAGGGGTGAATGGGGAATGACTGCTCGTGGGTTTGAGGTTTCTTTTACAAAAATGTTCTCAAATTAAATTATGGTGATGTTTCTACAACCGTGTGACTGTACTCAAAAACACTTAATTCCATGCTTCAAATGGGTAAATCGTATGGTCTGTGAATTGTATCTCGACACAGTCGTTTCTGTTTTGAAGGAAGAAACAGCCTGTTTGGAAGGAATCAGTGAAAGACAGCTTTGGCATTTAGATCTGTGTGGCAATCGGGAAGCCACATGTGAACCGCATTTCCTTCCTGGCAATGTGTCCTGCCTACCGCCCCCAGACTGATCTTCCTCAAGTCCCGTGTTTCTTGCATCAGAACAGTTACTCAGAACTCTCAGTGATTCCCCGCTGCCAGAAGGATTCTCGGTCTCAAACCCACCTTTCCAGCCCCGAGTCCTGCATGAATCCTTTGTTCCCAGTTGCCAGGTTTCCTCGTCTTCTGCCAAACCCTCCCCCGCATTGCTGTTTGCTCACACAATTCTGCCAGCTTGGAATATGATTTTCCTAGCCTTCACGTTTTCTTTCCTTCGAAGATAAACTAGTACAAATCCCACCATCTTCACTGAGCACCCAGATCACCTCAAGATTCCTTTCTCTGACTCCCATTTCTTCACCGTCTGCCTCACTTACTTTTCACAATACAGTGCGTGCACAAAGATGAAAGTGTCACATTTTCTTGTATGTATATTCCTCTCCCCTTTCCTGCTACTCATGTGCATTTATTTTGGGGGTGGGGGATGAATGGAACTGGGTTTTGAAGGATCCCTGATCCCCTTCCCAACTCCCCACACAATGAAATGATAACTTTCAATACATTGAAGAGCTAAGGATGACAAGAAATGAAACAGCCTTTTAAAAATATTGTTTTCCTATCACTTTGCTGTACACTTGAAACTAACACAACATTGTAAATTAACTCTACTTCAATTAAAAAAATATTGTTTTCCTATTGTTAAAATAAATACATTTAAGAATAGAGCATTTGAAAATAAAGAAGATAAAAATTGCCCTTAATTCGCCTGTCCAAAGGTAGCAGGAAAATGAGCATTTTCTTGTATATCATTGTATACACATACATACACATGTGTAGCAATTTTAAAACTCAGGCGAGTAGAAATGTAATTTTTTAACGATTGAATCCGACCTGCTCCGTCAGCTCTCACTTCTGCTGATGGAGGAAAAATATTGTCTTTTGGTTAAACATTCACTCAAATTTAGGGATCTCCTCGTGCTTTTCTCTTGCCCTTGGCCCATCCTTCCAGATTCCGCCCATGGCTGGATTGGTGAAAGGATGGTCTCTACAAAACACAGACTCCAGGGACTTCCCTGGTCCAGTGGTTAAGACTCTGTGCTTCCAATGCGGGGGGCGCGGGTTGATCCCTGGTTGGTGAACTGAGATCCCGCATGCACGCTGAGTGGCCACACAAAACAAAAACACAGACTCTGTCACATGCTCCCTCCCCACCTCTCTCAGTGTAAGACCTTCAGTGGCTCCCATCGTCCACCAAAGTCCTAAAGACCTTCATAGTCTGGCCCCAATCTCCCTTGAATCTCACCTCTTCACTGCTTTTACTAATGCATTCTGCCCTCTAGACACCAGAGTATTTACTTTTTCTTGAGTGTAACGAATGCTTTCAAGCCTTTGGTTCAGTCTACTTCCTCTACACGGAGTACCCTTTGCAACTTTCATCACCAAGCGAATATCCTTTGCAATACCCAGTTTAAATGTTGCCTTCTCTGCTTTTTTTTTTTTTTCATTTTTTTGCAGTACGCGGGCCTCTCACTGTTGTGGCCTCTCCCGTTGCGGAGCACAGGCTCCGGACGCGCAGGCTCAGCGGCCATGGCTTACGGGCCCAGCCGCTCCGCGGCATGTGGGATCTTCCCGGACCGGGGCACGAACCCGTGTCCCCTGCATCGTCAGGCGGACTCTCAACCACTGCGCCACCAGGGAAGCCCTCTCTGCTTCATTTTGCTTGATTCATTCATGCTGAACGAATCCTCCCTTAATGTACTCTCTTAGCACCTTGTACATATACCTCTATTACTGCATTTATTACACTGTATCAGAATTTGTCAGTCTGTTCCCTCCTCTGGAATGGGAACTTCTTCAGTCTTTATTTTTTTAAAATAAATTTATTTATTTTTATTTTATTTATTTTATTTTTAGCTGCCTCGGGTCTTCGTTGCTGCGTGTGGGCTTTCTCTAGTTGTGGCGAGCGGGGGCTACTCTTTGTTGCAGTGCATGGACGTCTCATTGCGGTGGCTTCTCTTGTTGCGGAGCACGGGCTCTAGGCGTGTGGGCTTCAGTAGTTGTGGCTCACGGGCTGTAGGGCGCAGGCTCAGTAGTTGTGGCTCACGGGCTCTAGAGCGCAGGCTCAGTAGTTGTGGCGCAGGGGCTTCGTTGCTTTGCAGCGTGTGCGATCTTCCCGGGCCAGGGATTGAACCCGTGTCCCCTGCATTGGCAGGTGGATTCTTAAACACTGCGCCACCAGGGAAGCCCCTTCAGTCTTACTTTTATTCATTTTTTTTCTTTTTGCCTTCCAAAGTGGAGTGTTACCCCAGAACATCGCAGGTGCTAAATAATATTTGAAAATAAAATGAAATAATATATCTCAATACATTTTTATTAGTTGATTAAAGAGTATCAGAATAGGTAAGCGATACAGGAAATAGTATGGGATGTCCGGGCAGAAATGCAGGCTATGTTGCTTGTTAAGGGGCTATTCACAAGCTGGCAATGAAAAGATAACTGTCCTTTTAAGATTTCTCATTGATCTCGGACAGCGAAAAGTCACCAAATCTTGACAAGGGACCATTACTGCACACTCTAGAGAACGAACTAATTCTAAAGCAAGAGCATGGCATTCCAAATGGTTACATGCATCTATCTCAAAATAAAAAATTTACCAGTGTCCATTGACAGATGAATAAACAAAACGTGGTATAGACATGCAGTGAAATATTACTCAGCCTTAATTTGGAAATTCCTGTCACGTGCTACAATATGGAGGAACCTTGAGGACACTGTGCTGAGTGAAATGAGGCTCTTACAAAAAAGACAAACACTGTATGATTCCCCTTAGCTGAGTTACCTAGAGACGTCAGACTCACAGAGACAGAAAGCAGAATGGTGGTTGCCAGGGGCTGGAGGCGGGGCGGGGGAAAATGGGAGCCTTTGTTTAACAGTTTACAGAGTTTCAGCTTTGCAGGGTGAAAAAGTTCTGGAGATGGATGTTGGAGATGACTGCATAACAGTGTGAATGTACCTCATACCCCTGAACTGTACACTAAAAATTGGTTTAAATGGTAAATTTTATGGTATGTATTTTTTACCATAATTAAACATTTAAAAAGATTAAAAAGGGAATTCTCTGGCAGTCCAGTGGTGAGGACTTGGTGCCTTTACTGCTGGGGCCCGGGTTCAATCCCTGGTCAGAGAACTGAGATCCTGCAAGCCGTGTGGCTCTAAGAACAACAGCAAAAAGATTAAAAAATGTAAGAGCATAAGATCCATTGTTTTCTCTGCTGTAGGGGAGAATCTAGATTTTGTGGAGCCTAAAGCTGACAGAATTTAAGAACCCCTTTATAGAAAAAAATTACAAATAGAAAATAAGGTGGAAAAGCAACTAGTTATTTAGAATGAGAACGGGAAGGGATTGTGAAAGTGAGGGTTCCTGAAGCTTAAACTTCCTTAGCTTCTATGAGAATCTGCTTCTGCTTATTCTCTATTTTTTCTGACGTTCCTGTGTGCTTTGCACATAATGACAGCTGGGGCTGTGCTGGGGAAGGTTTTACTGGATGTCGTAGTACAATGTGGATTGTAGGATCCACCAGCTTTCCTGTGCTTATTTATTGACTTTTTTTGTGATACGCGGGCCTCTCACTGCTGTGGCCTCTCCCGTTGCGGAGCACAGGCTCCGGACCCGCAGGCTCAGCAGCCATGGCTCACGGGCACAGCCGCTCCGCGGCCTGTGGGATCTTCCCGGACCGGGGCACGAACCCGCGTCCCCTGCATCGGCAGGCGGACTCTCAACCACTGCGCCACCAGGGAAGCCCTCCTGTGCTTATTAATGGCTAAATATGGATTAGATTCAAGTCAATATAATAATCAGCTTCCTCTTTTTTTTATCTTGTCTACAATATAGGTTTATTAATTTTGATTCTAATAGTATACAAGAGGATTAGTGTCTCTGACACCTAAAAATATAATGCTGTGAAAACAGACATTGAGCTTTCTGTCCAGTGTAGACCATTTTATCTCTGTATCCCAGTGCACTAAGACTTTAGTAAATATAGCTGGGCTACTCTGAGTGTGTAAAGTTAATGCTTTTATACATGTGCCTTTGAGTGTTTTGTTTTCCTAGCAACGTTGGTGTTTTTTTTGTTTGTTTGTCTGTGGCCTTGCCACGCAGCTTGTGGGAATCTTAGTTCCCCAACTGGGGATTGAACCCGGGCCCTGGCAGTGAAAGCGCGGAGTCCGCTGGACCGCCAGGGAATCCCCATGGTTGGTGTGTTTAAATTGGTTGATTGTCGTCCTTTTGGCTCTAAGGTGGTACAATCAACACAAATGTAAAAACCAAGAATTTTTCTTTGGTCTTTTAGTTTTTCAGTTAATGCCTTTTTCGGAGAAAAAGCAGTGCCGGGTGGGGTGTGGAGTAATTAACAGGCTCCCTCTGGAAGCCAGGGACCTGTCCTGCGCATCTTTGGGGGCCGCAGCTACCCCGCCCAGCGCTGCCCACCCTCCTCTCCTGGAGTCCCCCGGTGGCCCGGTGACGGTCTGCAGAGATCAGCAACCTGGGAGTCAACTGCTTCCAAGTCTGCCGGATTCACTTTCTGTTGCAAAGAGTTCCCTGGAAAATGACAAAGTCAAAAATGCAGAAGGGGAATTCCTCCGGGGGAGTTTCTGCGGAAGAAAACGCATCCCTTTGTCCTTACAAAGTCTGAACTGTGGAACCCTCCCCATCGTCTGACTCATGTTGAATTGTAACAGCAGAGCAGAACTCGATGGCTGTTCTTCAGAAACGTTGTTCGTGGGTTACACTTATTTTTAGGTTCTGTTTAAACCACAAGCCATAAGTAATGAGAAATAATTAGTTTGAAATAATAAGAAAGGTCATGATGTAAGTTTTATATTTAACTCAAGGAACGTGGCAAGAAATGAAGCTAAATAAAAAAGACTTAGTAGACCCTGGAATGTGGAATATCGAGGTTCTGGGCTTGGCCGAAAATATCCAGCCAATGATTATTAAGTCATCAGGGGTAAAGCACTACCTCAAAAATCGATTTCCTAAATTATCCTTGGTCTCCGCTACTCTGGGTTGTAGATGAATAAATCCCTCAACTAACGAATGACAGGGCTAGAGGTCTGGGCTCTTGAAAAGAAATTACTGTTTTATCTAATTATAGAAGCAATGTATATACATTAGAAGAACATTTATATCTACAGAAAAGAATGGAAAAAAAAATCCAAAGAAAAATGTCCTGTAATTTTATTTCTCAGAAAAAAATCTCTATAGACTTTTAGGTTAATGTTTAAGTATATTTTCCTTCAGTGTTTAATATAGAAAATAATTTGTATCTAAAAATGTGCAATTTGGAGATCTAGAGAATATGCCGAATAGTCGACTCTGCATTTAAGAATTTAACATTCAGAGCTGTGAACATTTTAGCAATCCGTGACATGTAGAAACACAATTTTGCTGACAGGTTGGTGGGTAGGAATGAGTCAACTGGCTTGTGACTCACATAGTGGCTATTGGGTCCCTGCATCTCAGTTTGGCTCTGCTGTTCTCTGCATGCGAAGAGCAACTGTCTGCCTGTTGGTCTGTGGTCAACACTGTTTAGTGCCTCCCAATACACATTCTCCCCTTCTTCATCGGTTAGCTGTATTGTCATCCAACTAAAAGAAGACAGTCCTAATTTCCTGTGTGAATATGTGACTCAGCTTTGGCCCGTGAGATGTGAACAGAAGTGTACACAACTCCTGAGAAGCATTGCTTTTCCATTTCTCCTGGGTGGAATACGATCGCTAGGGCTGGCACTCAGCAGCCACCTTGTACCTCGAGGATGAGCACGTCAATTTAGAGAAAGCTGACGGTGAGCTTGAAAGTATGCTGGTCCCTGCCAATTTCGTGGAGGCACCATACTGGTCTTGGGCTGCCTACCCCCGAATTTCTTTTCTATGAAAGAGCAATACATTTCTGTCTTAAGCCAATGTAAAAACACGTTTTTTTTGTTTTGTTTTGTATTCAGCTAAACTTAATCCTAATGGATACAGGCCTGTATACTATCATTTACCTAATGTGCAGAGTTGTTGACTCACCTGTGGAAATACTAGGATGAAGTGATCTCACTATGGAGGATGGAGCCGGGAGGCATTCTGGTCTTGGTTTAATGTCTATTCATGTCTATTCCTGCCTTGTACTGTCTCCTGAGACCCAGGGCCTGTGAGCAGAGCTCATAAAAAGTGGGCCTTGCTCTGTGTTTCTGTGCTGGGTTGGGGTTGGGGTGGGCTAAGGAGTCCCTCCGGCCTCATGGGGAAGGCCAGGACTGGCCAGGGAGGAGTAGCAGGTAAAAGCAACCAGAAGGTGAAGCCATCCTCCAAGAGGGGGTTTTAGGCAATTGTTGTTTAAGAATGTCCAGGGACACCCAGGATTCCCCGAGACCCTTTCAGGGAGTCATAAGGGCAAAATTATTTTCACAGTACGACTAATATGTTCATACCTTTTCTAAAAACTATGAGAACTGCTGTTCTAGATTTCCCTTAAAGAGAGCTTGTCTCGACCTCCCATCAGCACCTAAGAGTAGCCCCTGGAGATAGGCACTGAATCAATGAGTTATGATGGTGCTACCTTAAAGATTCTTCTGGGCTCTGTAATCTTCAGGGAAGATGGACGCAAGGACCTGAGGGCACAGGAAAGAATGCCAAGTGCAGAGAGGAGGGTTATGTCCCTGCCAACTTCATATGTTGTGTTCGACCTTCAGCACCTCAAAGTGTGACCTTTGGGAGATCAGTGAAATTATTTAGGTTTTGGTTTGGCAATATATTTTTTTAATACATTGAGGTATAATCGACATATAACATTATATTAGTTTCAGGTATACAACGTAATTTGATATTTGTATGTATTGTGATGTGATCACCACAGTAAGTCTAATAACATGTCACCACACATAGTTAGAAAAATGTTTTTTCTTGTAATCAGAACCCTTTTTTTTTTTGCGGTACGTGGGTCTCTCACTGTTGTGGCCTCTCCCGTTGCGGAGCACAGGCTCCGGACGCGCAGGCTCAGCGGCCATGGCTCACGGGCCCAGCCGCTCCGCGGCATGTGGGATCTTCCCGGACCGGGGCATGAACCCGTGTCCCCTGCATCGGCAGGCGGACTCTCAACCACTGCGCCACCAGTGTTTTGGGAAGCCCTAAAAACATTTTTATTTTGTATTGGAGTAGAGTTCATTAACAATGTTATGTTAGTTTCACATGTACAGCAGAGTGATCCCATTATACATACACATGTATTTATTCTTTTTCAAAATCTTTTCCCATTTAGGTTGTTGTGATCAGAACTCTTAAGATTGACTCTCTTAGCAAGTTTCAGTAGGTACTGTTAACTGTAGTCACCATGCTGTACCTTACACCCCCGTGACATTTGATAACTGGAAGGTATATATTTTGTACCTTTTGACCCCCTTCACCCATGTCACTCACCTGGGAAATAGGGGACTTAGGAGATGGCAGAGATGATTAAGAGGAGGTCATTAGGGTGGGCCCAAACCCAATGTGACTGGTGTCCTTGTAAAAAGAAGACATTTAGACCCAGACATGTATGGAGGAAAGACAACGTGCAGACACAGGAAGAAGGTGGCCGTTGACAAGCCAGGGAGAGAGGCCCCGAGAAGAAACCATCCCTGCTGACACCTTGATCTTGGACGTCTGGCCTCCCGTCTGTGGTACTTTTATGGCAGCCCTAGCAAACCAATTCCGTGGGTTTTTCTAACACCCTGCAGAGGGCTGCAGAGAAGAGGAATGAAACAGGTCTGCTCATCACAGAAGCTCTGTCCGCTGTCGATGGCTCCTTTACTTTAAGGTGTGACTCCTGATTTGAAAAATTTAAGTTGTCAGTTCCCCAGAGTTTGAAAAAAGTTCTGAAAAGTTAAATGGACAGAACTTAAAGGAGTTATTTTATGTGAGAGTTAATAGGGCCCTAAGAGGAACTCTCCACCTCTCTTATTTTACAGACGAGGTAATGGTACCAGATGTAGCTGCCCCCCACCCCCACCCCGGGCTGGGCAGGGGTAACTGACTAGAGCATGGCTTCCTAATGAGGAAGCAGAATAGAAGCCCTGCTCTTGAGTGCCTCACATCAATCTGGATGTTTCTAAGTCCTTCAGGGCCCCAGGGAGGGGTTTGGAGTGTGTCTGGGGTAGGAGCGTAGCAAGAATCCTGGATGTACTTTTTTCTCTCCATCCCCTCTCTCCGCACAGTTCCTCCAGAGTGGAAGAAGCAAACATTTCTCTTATGTCTCATCGTTTCCAGAAAGACAGTGGGCCCCAGGGCTGAATCAGGGTGATGAACACTCCTCCCTTGCCTGGGATTCAGGGGTTCTCTGCTAAAACCTTAACAGTCCTGGGCATACTGGGATGAGGTGGGCAGCCTAGGCTTAGCTCTCTCAAGCCCCCGGGCTTTCATTCCACGCACATTGAGAGGAACCCGGTGATGTGTTGAATTGAACTTGGGTTTGTGTTTTCTAAAGACAATGAAGAATTCTCTCTGGCTTGGTAGGTCTCGGGGAGGGGAATTCCCATCTCCCTAAGGGGCATTTGGAAAAGATTGGGAGCATTTTATTTATTTATTTATGGCTGCATTGGGTCTTTGTTGCTGCGCGTGGGCTTTCCCTGGTTGCGGCGAGCCGGGGCTACTCTTCGTTTTAGTGCGTGGGCTTCTCATTGTGGTGGCTTCTCTTGTTGTGGAGCACGGGCTGTAGGCGCGGGCTTCAGTAGTTGTGGCGCACAGGCTTAGTTGCTCCGTGGCATGTGGGATCTTCCTGGACCAGGACTCAAATCCGTGTCCCCTTCATTGACAGGCAGATTCTTAACCACTGAGCCACCAGGAAGTCCCAGGAGCATTTTTTAATTGCAACCTTACCTGAAGTGTGCCACTGGCATTTAGCGAGGTGGGGAAATGCCCGTGACAGTCCCCACAATGAATCATTGTCCCACTTAAAATGCAAGTGGTGACCCATTGATAGCTCGCACAGGATTGCCTAGACTTGTTTTTCAAGCTCAGAGTCTTGCTAAAGAGGCCAAATCCCTCTTTTCTCTTGCTCTGGGGCCTGAAGTCTCAGTGAAGTTTCGTGGGGTTGGGAAGCTTCTAGAGCATATAATTTAAAGAAGAACAGTGAGAGGCCTGCGTACCGCCAAAAAAAAAAAAAGAAAAGCTAAAGAAGGAAGTTACATGTAGAGGTATACTATTTGCAAAATATTACCTCCTCACAAAACAAAGGACTCAAAGTCTCCTTGATCAGTGGCTCTGGAGCATGAACAAGATATCTCCCAGAAGATACGAGTATGGGGCAGGAACAGTGGAAAATACTAAAAAGTAAGATACAGGATGAAGCAGAATGAATCTCTCAGCCAGTGAGGTCAAGGGTCATAACCAACTCCTCCATGAGAAGGGACTGGGGATTGAGTCTAGAAACTTCCCTGTAAGCCTTACAGACCGTTGTGTAACTATGTACCCAGTTTTCATTATAGGGCAAATCCATTTGTCATCCTCATAAAATTCCAACTTAAAGAAAACATTCAGGTATTGTAACATAAAACTGCTTGGACAGGGTGAGTTAGCATCAAGTTTTTTTTTTTTTTTTTTTTTTGTGATACGTGGGCCTCTCACTGCTGTGGCCTCTCCCGTGGCGGAGCACAGGCAGTTTACACAGAGGCTCTTCTTGGCTTGTAACATAATTATTATAATACTTACTTGATAACCTTTTTGGAACATATTTATCCATGAACTCTCTAATATTTACTCAACACCTGCTGCAACCCCCTTCTATCCTGTCTTCCTTTACTACAGAGGCAGGAGAGCTAAAAATATTTCCCAGACTCGCTCGTAACTGGGGTTTTAGGTTCCACCAAGCACAACCACATGGCTGGTTTTCCTGGGGCAGCTGGGTTATGTCTATTGTCAGGGCATAATTATTAAAAGTGCCCCTGGGACTTCCCTGGTGGTCCAGTGGTTAAGACCCCGTGCTTCCACTGCATGGGGCACAGGTTCGATCCCTGGTCAGGGAACTAAGATCCCACATGCCACGCAGCACGACCAAAAAATTAAAAATAAATAAATAGAGTGCCCCCTTCACTCTCATGGTCCTCACTGGGACTTGAGGACTTGAGGACTTGAGGTGGGTGCCTTTGATTGGCTGCTTTGGCAAGTCCCTGGGCAGAAGCATTAAATTTTCAGGTCAGATGTGGCAGCTTCTGATGTGTTATAGGTGTTGAGTGACAGGCAGCGGTGGCAGTGCTATTTCTGCTGTGTCAGCCCTGTTGAGTGGTTGGACATTTTCCCAGGATGCTTTGTTTCTGCTTGCGTAGCACCTAAACCCATTTCCCTGGTCTTTCTGGGAAGTCTGTCAGGTTCCTACTATATTTTATCTATTTCATCAATTCCAAGGTGCACATATTCCCACTTTTTTTGTCTTCAAAATTGGGATGCTTCTTACAATCAATGACATAGTTTAATTCCTAGTGTTATATCTTTCTTAGTGGTTTATATAATGATAGTGTGCCTTACAAATGGTGGCATCGTAGCTTTAATGAAAACAAACACCATTTCATGGGTTTTGGTCTGCTTGGGCTGCCATAACGAGAATACCATAGGCTGGGTGGCCTAAATAACAGTAGTTTATTTCTCACAGTTCTGGATTCTGGAAATCCAGTCTCTTTTTACAAAGGACACTAATCCTATGGGATCAGGACCCCACCCTTAGGACCTCACTTACCCTTAATTACTTCCTTAGAAGCCCTTTCTCCTAATACAGCCATGCTGGTGGGTTAGGGCTTCAACACATGGATTTTGAGGGGACACAAACATTCAGTCCATAACACTGCTTAAATCAGTTAAAGTAGATTATGTTGTTTGTAACTGAGCACCCTGAACCATATAGAATGCAAACAAAAAACGAACCTAAGATAAGAGAGCTGGAATTAATGTAATTGAGTCCTAGGTCACCTTTTTCCTTTTTAAAATTCTACCTGGTTTTCTTAAAAAAAAAATAAAGTTTTGTGAATCAGGGCTTTCTAGCAGAGAATAAGGGGTATTTTGCAATGCCCAACAGTTTCTCTTTTTCTTTTTCTTGGCTGTGGGGTGGCAAGTGGGATCTTAGTTCCCTAAGGAGAGATCGAACCCTTGCTCCCTGCAGTGAAAGGGTGGAGTCTTAACCACTGGACCACCTGGGAAGTCCCCTGAGAGTTTCTTAAAAACCTGTATTTCTTATCTTCTTCCGGAATGCCATAAGCTTTTCTCTGTCACTTACCTTCTATCACTTTATTACATTTGAATTTCTCACCACTCCTTGCTTTTTCAATCATAAAAGAAACTCTTACAAGACCTAATTGTTATGTAGCATTGTGGGTTTTTTAAAATAAATAATTAATTAATTGTTGGCTGTGTTGGGCCTGTTGCTGCGCACAGGCTTTCTCCAGTTGCGGCGAGCGGGGGCTACTCTTCGTCGCGGTGCGTGGGCTTCTCAATGAGGTGGCTTCTCTTGTTGCGGAGCACGGGCTCTAAGCACGCGGGCTTCAGTAGTTGTGGCTCGTGGACTCTAGAGCGCAGTCTCAGTAGTTGTGGCGTATGGGCTTAGTTTGTCCGCGGCATGTACGATCTTCCTGGACCAGGGATCAAACCCGAGTCCCCTGCACTGGCAGGAGGATTCTTAACCACTGTGCCACCAGGGAAGTCCCGCATTGTGGGTTTTTTAAAAAAAATTGTTTTCCCACAACATCGTTGAGGACCAAGCAGATGTATGTGAATCCAGTCATTCTGCAATATCACTATCATCACCACCATTATCATCATCATTATCACCAAAAGGATGTAAGTGTGCCTGTGATTACTGTGGTGTCATCAGGTCCTACTGTTCTTTTTTCTGCCATGTCTCCTTTTTTTTTTTTTGCGGTACGCGGGCCTCTCACTGTTGTGGCCTCTCCCGTTGCGGAGCACAGACTCCAGACGCCCAGGCTCAGCGGCCATGGCTCACGGGCCCAGCCGCTCCGCGGCACGTGGGATCTTCCCGGACCGGGGCACGAACCCGCGTCCCCTGCATCGTCAGGCGGACTCTCAACCACTGCGCCACCAGGGAAGCCCTGCCATGTCTCTTGAATTGGATTCTTTCCATCCACACTGACGCTGTCCTGGCTGGGGTCTCGCAGTCCCTTGTCTGGATAATTGCAGCATTCTCCCGGCATCTAGCCTTGTCCTTGTCATCCCAGCCTGCTCTCCTTACAGTGATTGGCCGGTTTCTCAGGCATCTTAGGAGCCTTGGGTCTTGGGAGCTGTGGCTGAGCAGAGCAGGACTGAGGTGCTTCTGGGAAGAGGTGCGTATTAGACATTTTCCCTAACCGGACATTCATTTATTTGCTCAAGGGCTGGAAAAATTCCCACAAGAAAAGAACCCCCCAAAACAGAAAACTGAACCTTGTCCATCCTTGTCAGGAGGTTCTGACATAGACCAGATTGTAGGAAATGTACTAGTGCATGTGAACACACACGCACACACACACACACACACACTGATTTGGAATTCATGATAGGAAATCTGGTACAGTGAGCCAACCTGAGATCAAGGACTAAGCATTTGTTGGGGATAATGGTTCCACCTGCAAGCTTTACCTGACTACATGTATGAGTCCTGGGAGAAAGAGCCGACGGTATTATTTAGGGTAAAACTAGACCATTGTAATAAAGAGACTCACAATAATTATAGCTTAAAGAAGACAGAAGTTTCTTTGTTCGCCACAGTCCAAGGTGAGCTCTGTTCCATGAACTCATTCAGGGACTCAGGTACCCAGTTTTCTCTTCTAGCTCTTAAATCCTGTGTTCCGATGACATGGTTGGAATGCTGTCACAATTGGTCAATATTCTAGTGTGAGTGGAGGGAGCACGTGTATAATATTCTAAGGCCTGGGCCTAGAAGTGGCATGTATCATTTATGCCCGTGTTCCATTGGTGAGAAGTCATATGGCCTCATCTACCTACAAGGGGGGCTGGGAAATGTAATCCCTAGCTAGGTGGCTACACACCCATCTATAACTCCATAATTATGGCAGATGGAGAGAATGGACTTTGGGGGACAGCTCTGATACACTGAGTATGTGTGAATATGTAGAGTTATAATGCCTTGGGTTATGGGTGATTTTGCCATTGGACAACCTTGCAATGTGCTCCCTCTGTCTCTTCGAAGGGGACTTCCTACTTCTAGCATCCAGGACTGAGGTGGTGGTGGTTTCAATGGTCATGGCGTCCTCCCTTGAAGGACATGTGTGGGCTCCTGCACCACCAGCCATGGTGGTAGTAAGTTGCCACCAGGATGGATTGAAAAATCATGTAAGCCACCCTGGAGGGTTTTTGGAAATATACAGGAAGAGGAACCCTAGGAAAAGACTGGACTTCCTGTTACTCAAGCAGTGAATACTCAGAGTATTAAGACCTGGGATAATTATTCAAATATGGCCTCACGTATACTCTTAGGCAAATGAAGCCTGGGCATTCCATTCACAGACTTACGTTATTATTGTTATTGTGCATAAGAAAAACCTTTCTGTCTCCTCTTGCTGCCAGGATAAAGTGCAAACTCTTTAACATAATATTCAAGGCTTCTCACCTTCTCAAGGCCAACCCTTCACATCTAATCTTTGCTCACCACCCTCCGTGCCCTGGCTGCACTGTATTAATTACTCTCCTCCCGATGTGACAGGTGTTTTCATGCCTCTATGCCTTTGCTCTTATTGTTTCAGATGCGTAGAATGCCCTTCCTGTCCTGGACTAATCTTACTCGTCCTTCAAGTCTCATAGCAACTAATAAGAATGATGATAGCTAATAATTAAGCACTTGCAATATGCCTGGCACTGTTCTAAGAACTTTACAAGGTTTATCTCTTTTTTTTTTTTTTTTTTGCGGTACACGGGCCTCTCACTGTTGTGGCCTCTCCCGTTGCGGAGCACAGGCTCCGGACGTGCAGGCCCAGCGACCATGGTTCACGGGCCCAGCCGCTCCGCGGCACGTGAGATCTTCCCAGACCGGGGCACGAACCCGTGTCCCCTGCATCGGCAGGCGGACTCGCAACCGCTGCGCCTCCAGGGCAGCCCTGGGGAGCTATTTTTAATGGTGTAATCCCCACTTGAGCAAGCGGATATGGTCTGGCTATTGATGTGTATCTATTTAGAAAGATTTTTGCCTCACTGGTGGAACAGATAAGGTCAAAGATGATAATCTCCTCTGTGACGAAATAGTCAGGTTCCTGCTGTGGAATATCGAAACGAATATCTTTTTCTTTAAATCTAGAGGTGGGGAGTGGGCATGGGGAGAAACTCCCCTGCATATCGCTCACTCGCATCTGATGGATATTAATAGGGGATGCCTGGGCTCTGCAATGACCTTGACAGTAATGTAGCTGGCCTTACCTCTTTTAATTGTCATAGGTGACTGTCTATCCGCTTTTCTGCTTTGCTTCATGCTCCCTCTGTGGGCTTTGTGGATCCGAGAACACAGGCATGCATCCCTGGTAGATAGCAGTGATACAAGACACCAGGGATACTGTAGACATTCGTCCATTGGCATGTGGGGGTCTGTCCAAGATGACACCAATTAACATCATCTTCTGTTTCTCCTCTGTACTTACCTTGCATTGGGGTCAGAATGTACTACTTGCTGTTCAGTACAAGCAGAGGTGTGCAGGACTTCCCTGGTGGTCCAGTGGCTGAGGCTTTGCACTCCCAATGCAAGAGGCCCGTGTTCGATGCCTGGTCAGGGAACTAGATCCTGCATGCCGCAACTAAAAGATCCCACACGCCGCAACGAAGATCACGCATGCAACAACTAAGACCCGGCACGGCCAAATAAATAATAAATATTAAAAAAAAACAAACCCAAACAGCTATGCTCAGGACGGCTCATGATCTGTGATTTTGTTCATGGAATTACCTTGGCCTGGCATGCCCTTTCTTCCTGTTTGCATGTGTCAAACATTTTATTCATAACTTGATCATCTCAACCAAATCGTTTCTGTTCCTTCTATAGGATTGCCTGCTTTGTTGAGTCGCTACATTAGCACCTGATTACATTTCAAGTAAGGCCTTGCCTGGTCCGCCCGTGTCACTGCAACACAGACATGGCCCACGTGAGGCATCTGCATATGTCAGTGACATTGGCGGTGACTGCTTCCTCCTGCATTAGGTTTGAACTGTCTACCTGCCCAGCCTGGAAAAATTCCCATGACGGCAAGCTACTAGTCCTCAGGGGCACCTCTAAGGTGTTATGACCCTATCTTGTCCCATACAAATTGCTTTTAGGACCAGCATGTTTCTTTAGACAAAATGTGCCTTAAAACATCCCAGCTTTTCTAAATATCCAAAGAGAAAAGTATCTCTCTCTTAATTTCAAATCTTCTTGAAACTTCCACGATACCAGCCTTTTATTTCCCTCTTGCAGTTGTTATTGTATTAGAATGGAAGCGTTTAAAAGTTATGGTCTGGGACTTCCCTGGTGGTCCAGTGGTTAGGACTCCACGCTTCCACTGCAGGGGGCACGGGTCCCATTCCTGGTCGGGGAACTAAGACCTCACATGCCACAGGGCGAGGCCAAAAAAAAAAAAAAAAAGTTTTGGTGAGGAACCTAGGTCTTAGGCAACGTATGTATTTCAAATTCTTTTATTACCCACTAGATGTCACTCTCTACCTGGTGAATTTCAGAGCTAAGCCTGTGGTGAGCTAATTAGAAAAGAAAGCTCTTTGGAAAAGAATTTGTAAGTGGCTGCAAAACATATTTTCAATTACTTTCAAATAGGACGTTTCCCCCCCACTGTCTGCAAGAGGCGTTCATTATTTCTTTGGTAAAAAGAAACCCTTCAAACCTCATTGGAGGAACGAGTAAAATCGGTGGGAGTCTTTTCTTTTTCCAACCATAGCTGGGTTGAAATCGGACTTGCCTCTGAAATGATTTCCCCAGAAAAGGACAGCCCTGTAGACGGATGTTGGCATTTGAATCTGTTCCTAGAGATGCAGGGAATTCCCGCACCCAGCCCTCTCCACACCCCCTCAGAAAGAAGGAAGCATCATTGACTTAATTTCATTTTCTGGATTCAACTGGCATTTTCCATCATGAAATGCATGTGTGGACCTCTTAACTGGATGGCCGAGGCGAAGGAAACCTAAAGAATTAACAATGCGTAAAGGAAGTTCTCCTTTTTTTCCCCTTCCTATTTAAAAAAAAAGTGAGGGAATTTCCTGGTGGTCCAGTGGTTAGGACTTCAGTGAAAGAATTCCCTGGTGGTCCAGTGGTTAGGACTTCACACTTTCACTGCCCTGGGCCCCGGTTCAATCCCTGGTCGGGGAGCTAAGATCCCACAAGCCAATGTGGTGTGGGGGCGGGGAGGGGAGGAAGAAGAAATATAATTGACTTACCATAGGAAGTTCTTTACTTTTGGGTTGTTTAGGCTGAAACAGTAGGCAGTGCTTCCTGGGTTTTATTCCAGAAGGTGGACTGAAGAGGAATTCTCGCGAACAAGGCCCGTTAGTGTGGTATTGCTTTGTTTAAATTCTCTCATGATCTTTACACCACAGATGTTCATAAATTACAAAACTTCTTTACAATTTCAAAACTTCCAAGGGAAATAGGAGGCATCTTGGTGGTTTGCTGGCGATATTGGCTTTGGCAAACCCTGGGCATATGCACTGGTCAGGGATTCCAGAACTGATTTTCATTTTAAGAAATTTACACGTTTTAGATAGTAACGTAAAGTGGCTCACACCCCCAGCATTCCCGAAACAACAATATTCCCCAAATGACAAAAATAAAGGTGACACTTTAAAGGATAGGCCTGAAATTTCAAGTGTGAACTGACTCGCTCTCTACTTCCTAGAAATCTGTCGGTCAACTACACTTGGAACTGGAACGCATCCAGCAAAGATTTGTGGCATGTTTGAGTGATGTGCTGTCATTCTGACAGAACCTTGAGGGGTGATTTGCATACACAAACAAAAAAAATTGTGAGGCTTTACCAAAAATTTTTATGTCTGTGTGCTTTGAATTTAATGGAATACTCAAATAGGTCTCAGTCTTGGGTGTGACTGGGCGACTTGTGGCTGTCCCCAAACCATTATTCCTAAACCATAGTTTGACCTTGTTTAGCTGATATGTTAGAATGTGACATGCTTAATTTTCACGTGTACGTGTCTGTGTGTGATGACGTGTTGAGGCAACCCTTGGTGTTCTTGTTCGGGTCTCGGTGAGACTGGGTTTGAATTATACCTGTAACTTATTCTTCCCAAATTCCAACTTTCCATATTTGGAGATTCCTCAAAGTGGGAGAAATAGATACAAAAATAAGTTGGATTCATTCATTCCATGAGAATTTAGAAACTGATTACTGTCTCTTAATAAAGAGCTTTTTCTCATTATAAAAGCAGTACGTATACACTGTAGGAATTTGGAAAGTAGAGATAGGCACACAGAAGTATATACACCCTACCCATAGTTCTACCATCCAGAGATTTCAACATTCACATTTTAGTGATTTATTGATATTTGGTTGATATATTTCTGGATTTGTCATCTATCTATCTATAAACTGTGATCATGCCGTACATACCATTTTGTTAACTACTTCTGTCTCATTTTCCTTGTAATTAAATATTCTTCTACAACAATTTTTTTTTATTGAAGTATAGTTGATTTACAATACTGTGTTAGTTTCAGGTGTACAGCCTACTAATTTGGTTATATATATATATGCTTTTTTCCGATTCTTTTCCATTATAGGTTATTGTAAGATATTGAATGTCGTTCCCTTGCTATAGAGTAAATCCTTGTTGTTTATCTATTTTATATATGGTACTGTGTATCTGTTAATCCTATATTCCCAGTTTATCTCTACCTCCACCCCCTCCACTTTGGTAACCACAAGTTTGATTTCTATGTCTGTGAGTCTGTTTCTGTTTTGTAAATAAGTTCACTTGTCCTATTTTTTTAGATTCCACATATAAGTGATATCACATAATATTTGTCTTTCTCCTTCTGACTTACTTTAGTTAGTATGATAATCTCTAGGTCCATCCATGCTGCAAATGGCATTATTCTATTCTTTTTTATGACTGAATAGTATCCCATTGTATATATGTACCACATTTTCCTTATTCATTCATCTGTTGATGGACATTTAGGTTACTTCCATGTCTTGGTTGTTGTTGTACAACATGATTTTTTTTTTTTTTTTTTTTTGCGGTACGCGGACCTCTCACTGTTGTGGCCTCTCCCGTGTGGGGCACAGGCTCCGGACGCGCAGGCTCAGCGGCCATGGCTCAGGGGCCCAGCCGCTCCGCGGCATGTGGTATCTTCCCGGACCGGGGCACGAACCCGTGTCCCCTGCATCGGCAGGCGGACTCTCAACCACTGCGCCACCAGGGAAGCCTACAACATGATTTTTAATGGCCTGAAAGTGTTTTGTTATTTGCACAGTTTTAAAACCCAGTTCTCAATGGTTGGACAGTCTCATAGCTATCACATCATGTATATTCATGATTAGTTCTTTAGGACAAAAACTGTTAGTGGAAGTTTTAGGGTCCAAGGCATGAATATTTTTAAGGTTCTTCCATGTTACAAATTACCTTATCTTTAAAAATATCAATTTACATTTATTTCTACCAGTGGTACACAAACATTCCTGGGTCTTTTCACTGGTGCCTTAGAAATGTTTTTATAGTGATTTCCAATGCTTTCCCCTCGTTTGTTAGTAAAAAAGCAGGCAGGTGTGCTTAACATCAGCCTTAAGATAAATGTCTTAGCACATTAGTAAAGGAAATTTTATACTAGATTAAAGCAAGAGCGAATAAACAATAAAAGTAATAGTACTGTATCTCTGACTCTGTATTTATTACAGCAGAACAGTTTCGTTTTAATTACTGGCGATACGTACTTCGTGGTCTACTAATAAATGTTGTGCAGTATATCTTGAAAGATGTACGAAACTCTGTTGGGTGAGAATTCACAACAGTTCTTGGTCTCTAAGTCTTTGTTGAAAAGAAGGGTAAAACTGCCATTTTTTTCTGGTGAGAATTATTGGCAAGACTGATAAGGAAGTGAGACTTGGCAGGTTTTGAAATAATTACAGCCATCGGGGCAAAATTGGGAAAACACACCTGCACGTTAATGTAGCACTAATATTAGGTCAGATCAGTGCTTAAAACAAAATTAAGCCTTAAACACAATCCTTAAGAAATAAATGAAAAAGTTAAGAAAAAGTTAGTTTAGAAATAAAACCAGTACATGGCTACATTTGAAAATGTATTGCTGGGGCTTCCCTGGTGGTGCAGTGGTTAAGAATCTGCCTGGCAATGCAGGGGACACCGGTTCGAGCCCTGGTTCGGGAAAATCCCACATGCCGCGGAGCAGCTAAGCCCGTGAGCCACAGCTACTGAGCCTGCGCGCCACAACTACTGAGCCCACGTGCCACAACTACTGAAGCCCGCATGCCTACAGCCTGTGCTCCGCAACAAGAGAAGCCACTGCAATGAGAAGCCCATGCACTGCAATGAAGAGTAGCCCCTGCTCGCCACAACTAGAGAAAGCCGCACACAGCAACAAAGACCCAACACAGCCAAAAAAAAAAAAAAAAAGAAAGAAAGAAAATGTATTGCTGAATAGATTAGTCTTGAACTTACATCTGGGAGGCTTTGACCTACTGTTCTCAGTAAAGTTGGCAAAACTGGGCCAAAATATTCAAGTCAGAAAACATTTAGGTTCTAATCTTCATTTGTGCTGATTTTAGGGGTATTCTTGGGAATCAGGAAGCAATTCCTTTTTTTTCACTTTTTGAAATTTTCTTATTCTTCTCTTTTTCCTAGCTCATATTAAAAGAAATCAAAATGGAAATAGCTTTTTTCCCCCCCGATTTACAAAAAGAATACACACTCATTGTCAAGATAATTATACAACACAGAAAAGCATAAAGAAGAAAGGAAAAAAATCATTAAAAGTACCACTACGCAAAGATAACTGCTGCTAATATTTGGTGACCGTCTTTCCAGACGGCTGACTCTCTTCTCTCAAAAGACACAAAATTTTATACAAATGTGATTCTGCTACATACAGTATTCAGTAACCTTCTTTGCTTTTTATAGAAATATACATCGTGACCATATTTTGAGGTCAATATGTATAGATCCACAGCATCATTTTTATTTATTTATTTATTTTTTTGCGGTACGCGGGCCTCTCGCTGTTGTGGCCTCTCCCGTTGCGGAGCACAGGCTCCGGACGCACAGGCTCAGCGGCCATGGCTCACGGGCCCAGCTGCTCCGCGGCATGTGGGATCTTCCCGGACCGGGGCACGAACTCGTGTCCCCTGCATCGGCAGGCGGACTCTCAACCACTGCGCCACCAGGGAAGCCCCACAGCATCATTTTTAATGACTACTTAATATTGTGTTGTACAGATGTGCAGTAAATGATTTTAGTTTATTATCTTAACGTTTGAATTTTTAAAAATTACAAGAAGGATATATGCTTCTGAAATGTTTTTTTCCTGAAATTGCAGAAGTACGTAAAGTAAAAGTCTCATTTATTTTCTCTCTTCTCCAATTAATTCCACCTCCCAAGGGTGATCCTAAAATATGATCTCCTCCAGAAATATTTATAAGAATATATATAACTTTAATACACACATGTTCCCCCCAAATGGGATCATTTTATGTTCTATAATTTGCTTTTTAAAAAAATTTCACAATACACTGTATATTTTCCATATATATATATATATGTTACATCTATACAGATAAAGTTATCTAACACTTTTTTAACAACTGTATATGCAGTAAGGATTTACCATAATTGATTAAACTTATACCTTATAGATGGATATTTAGATTATTTTAATTTTTAGGTAGTCTAAACAAGACTTTAGTGAACAATCTTGCATATTCATATTTATAAATGTCCTATTATCTCTTTTGTGGATTCCTAACAATGCTATTGCTGAATCAAAGGCATTCTTTTTAAAAAAATTAATTAATTAATGTTTGTCTGTGTTGGGTCTTCATTGCTGCGTGTGGGCTTTCTCTAGTTGTGGCGAGCGGGGGCTATTCTTTGTTGCGGTGCGCGGGCTTCTCATTGTGGTGGCTTCTCTTGTTGCGGAGCACGGGCTCTAGGCGCGCAGGCTTTAGTAGTTGTGGCTCACGGGCTCTAGAGCGCGGGCTCAGTAGTCGTGGCGTATGGGCTTCGTTGCTCCGCAGCACGTGGGATCTTCCCGGACCAGGGCTCGAACCTGTGTCCCCTGCATGAAGTCCCCATTCTTATTTACTATTGATTTGTGTAGTTAACCGTCCTCCACTTACGTTCCACTTCAAGCCTGTGGTGGCTGCTGACGTTTTCATTTTTATCTTTTCCAAACTTCTGGGTGGAAACTTCCATATCATTGTTATTTTTATTTGCATTTCTTTTGTTAATGAATTTTAATACATTTTACAATACTTATTGTTGATCATGTGAAGTTCTTTCATGATGTGCTTATTTGTATCCTAATCTCATGGTTTATTGGGTTGTTTATCTTTCTCTTATTGTTTCATAAGAGCTTCTAAAATGTCAAGGAGGGCTTCCCTGGGGGCGCAGTGGTTGAGAGTCCGCCTCCCGACGCAGGGGACGCGGGTTCGTGCCCCGGTCCGGGAAGATCTCACATGCCGCGGAGCGGCTGGACCCGTGAGCCATGGCCGCTGAGCCTGCGCGTCCGGAGCCTGTGCTCCGCAACGGGAGAGGCCACAACAGTGAGAGGCCCGCGTAACGCAAAAAAAAAAAAAAAAAAAAAAGTCAAGGAAATTGTTATTTTTCTGTCATAAATGCCGTAAATATTTTTCAGTCAGTTTGTCAACTGTGTTTACATGTTGGGTGCTTTGAACAAAACATGCAGAAGTTCTAAAAGTATGACACAATTAGGAACTCAGATCAGCGTTTTCTAGTCCATGGAAAAGTCTGACTTGATGTGACACGTTCTACTGACACTCTCTTCCTTCTGCCTAATGAGGAAGGAAAGGGAAGGAGGACCGCCCTTTCTCTCCGTCATCGTTTTCAGTGTGGTTGACTAATACACGGATGTAACACAAGTAGGAAAGGATATGATAGGATTTCTTGAGTGTTCTCGTTGCTTACAACACTATTGACTTCTTTCAGGCCAAGCTGGTTTGAATGGAAAACGTGGCCTCCTTTTTGTGGGGTGAGGGGGGCCGTCGAGGCACCACTACCTCAGTGGTGATGTAACACTGAGTCCTGTTGCACTCCTGTGCATTCTGGGAACACAGGGACTCTATGCAGGGAGCGTTGCCAACAGTATATGCCAGTGGGCGGTAAGGAGCGGTGTAAACCCACATACACACATCTCTCCTCTCCTCAGGTTCCATGGTCCATTGTATTTCACTTACAAAGCACAAGTTCAAAGATAAAATTGTTGGGGATTTTAAGATGGCAACGATGGAGCATAAAATCGAGTGCAAAGCACTTTTGAGTTGGGGGTTTCTGTGTGACTTTGCGGACCCCATACTAATTTCTGCTGGAGGCTGGGCCTGGGCCATGGCTTAGGGGTCAAGGCTGCTGGGGAGAAGAAAGGAACTCTGACTCTACCAGCTGCTGGTAAGAAAGACCCGAGACCCTTCTAATTAACCCATGACATGATCTCATATCTCCAAAGAGCCTAGTCCCCCTCTGCAGCCCAGCTCCTCCCCCCCCGCCCCCCCACCACAACATGCACACACATTTCCAACTGCCTAGGATATTTAACTTAATGCATTGTCACTCATTTGAGCAGTGTCTGTAGGGGGCGGTGAAGGATGTGGGCAGCAGGTCATGTGCCCAGGCTTGTTCCCACAGGGATAGGGCTGAGTCCCATACCCACAAGCCCACAGAAATGCCCTGAGAAAAAGAAAAAGTAGAGAATTTCATCAGCACACCGACAAAATAAACTTTCTTCCCGAAAACATACTCAATTTCTGGGAGAGCGGCTGTCTTTATTCTACCGTAGATACAACTGCATTCCAATGACCGGTGAGGGACCCTTTAAACAAGTTTTGTAAAATGCTTGAAGAAGCGTCCAGAAAAAAAAGACACCATGCAAGCATAAGGTACTATTATCACTTGTTTCAAAGTCTGTGTTTTGTTACCAAACGTTCTCCCCTGGTGACATATAGATCAGCATGGCTTATTATAAGCAAGGCCATGTGTGGCCTCTCATACCCCATCACTTGCCTACAGAGGTTCCTAGTCTCACTGACTTTCCACATCAGAACGAAACCATCCATAAAAGTGCTGAGACGCAAACACTGAGGCAAGGGGGATCTGAGTATTCTGTTTTTCCCCTACCAACAAGTCAAGACTCTGATAGCCTAATCCATCAGATCTCCCAGGCAGAAACCACAAATCTTTTTTGTTCTGTTCAGCATATTGGCACAGCGACAAGTTGATATTACTGTCTGTCGAGAACCTCTCTTGTAACCTCACCAAGTCTCAAGTTCACAATAAGAGCTGAAGCAAATAACCCCGGAATGCAGGTGATTGTTTATTGATGGATTTATCTTGTTTATTTATGGATTTACCTTGTTACATACCAGTCTATACCCAAGACCTTTCGTCAGAACTTCACGAAAAGCAATAGTAACTGACATTCATCACACATCGAGCTTCTCATTCCATTTCCTGTTTCTTTAATAGATCCCTATAGAAGGTGTGGAAGAAAGCTCAGGCTATTGTCAGACAATCGTATTCCTTCACTCTCTCCCAGCTCATCAAACATTCTTTTGCTGCTGCTTGCTAGAGTGAACCATATTTTTGAAAGTATGACATGGGTCTCGTTTGTAGATACCTTACCAACATTCGGCCGCCATTTTCCTTGACCTCACATCATTCTAATCCGTTCTCAACGTTTGCGATTCTCCTGAGAGCCCTTATGGATCAGGGAGGGAGGCCGGAGACGTAATAATACCTTCTTGCACTTAGCATCACTGCTCAGGAAATTTTGAAGCACTTACCAGTGGAAACATCCTCCATTTCTCTGATAAAAATAATGAAAAATGCTTGGGTTTAGGATGATAGGCTCTCTGTAAATGCTGATCAGGGTGGACAGATCCATTTATCGGAAGAAAGTTTCTTTGTCTCAATATAAAGAAGTATTTCCAGCTCCTTTCTGCTGCGGGACTTCATTGTCTCCTTCTTCTCTCTCTCCCTCCCTTCCCCCTTTTTTCTTTTTTTTTTTTCTGTTCCTATGCTTTAAAAATATTTTTTAAATTGAAGTATAGTTGATTTACAATGTTGTGTTAGTTTCTGCTGTAGAGCAAGTTGAATCAGTTATATATATATATATCCACTCTTTTTTTAAAAAAGAAATTAATAAATAAATAAGTTAATTTTTGGCTGCGTTGGGTCTTCGTTGCTGCACTCGGGCTTTCTCTAGTTGCGGCGAGCGGGGGCTACTGTTCGTTGCGGTGCGTGGGGTTCTCATTGCGGTGGCTTCTCTTGTTGCAGAGCACGGGCTCTAGGCGCGCGGGCTTCAGTAGTTGTGGTGCGTGGGCTCAGTAGTTGTGGCCCGTGGGCTCTAGAGTGCAGGCTCAGTAGTTGTGGCGCACTGGCTTAGTTGCTCCGTGGCATGTGGGATCTTCCCAGACCAGGGCTTAAACCCGTGTCCCCTGCATTGGCAGGCGGATTCTTAACCACTGTGCCACCAGGGAAGTCCCCTATCCACTCTTTTTAAGATTCTTTTCCTATACAGGTCATTTCAGAGTATTGAGAAGAGTTCCCTGTGCTATACAGTAGGTCCTTATTAGTTACCTGTTTTATATATAGTAGTATGTATATGTCAATCCCAGTCTTCCAATTTATCCCTTCCCCTGACCCCAGCTTTGCCCCCTGGTAACCATAAATTTGTTTTCTACATCTGTGACCCTATTTCTGTTTGGTAAAATAAGTTAATTTGTACCATTTTTTTTGGATTCCACATATAAGTGATATCATATGATATTTGTCTTTCTCTGTCTGACTTAACTTTACTCAGTATGACAATCTCTAGGTCCATCCATATTGCTGCAAGTGGCATTATTTCATTCTTTTTTTATGGCTGAGTAACTTTTTTCTCGTTTTGCTTTGAAAATATTTTGAAATATTTCACAATAGAAAAATCTTTTGAAAATTGATTATTTAATCATGCAGTTTGCTTCCATGTGACAACAGAGCAGTCTTCGAAGTGTTTGGAAGGGTCTCAATTACCAAGTCCTTTCCTTGGCTTTGGACGTGTTCAGGGTCCAGATTTATTCATTCCTTTCAAAATGGTCATATATGTGTGTGTCCAGATACAAATGGAAAGGAGGGTGGAGCTGGAGTGGAGGAAAGGGAAACTTTACAGGCTCAGCTAAGTCTTCCGAGAAACCTGCCTCTCTTCCTTCTCCCCCCCTCCCCCACTCAAACTGCCCTAGGGATTCTCTTTGCTTCTTCCACAATAACCTTTGTGTAGCTCAACCACTGCATTTGTCATTTTTTTTGGTAACTAACTGTATTACCTGGCATTACCAGTGCAATTATTAATCTTTGTTAAAGTTTAATGGAACGATTAGAAATAAATATTTCAGTTGCAGTCATTTTCTAAAATTATAGTAATTAATTCAGAGCTATAATAATTTCCAACTTAGTAATAAAGCTTCCTTGCATGCTACATTTTTCATTCAGGTTAGCCGGAACGCATAGAAATCTGTATTGGAAGGGGAGACCCCTGTAGGAAGCGATTTGATCAAAAAATCAGTGAGTGCAAATCTGAGTGCCTGCTTTGCTGGTATAGAGAGAATACACTTGGTCGTTGCAGACATTTGGAAGCAAATGGAGGTAATTTGAGGGACTCTCTGGATCCCAGGGCTAATTACTGCTTTCTCTCGTCTGCACCTTTTAAAAATGTACTGTTAGGCTCTGTTGCTATTTTTTTTTAAATGTCTGGGTTCTGGACAATAAGGTCAGAGTTGGCTCTGACTTTATCACTGGAACACACTATAGCGTTTGTATTTTAGGGCTTGACCATTGAGATGAATTTCAGACCTTGGACAAATCTTAAATTTACAATAATAATTTGGGGCTCATTTGAAATTCTATTTGCGTTTTCTCCCTGTGGCATGCATGGTGCCTCCAGGTGTATCCCTTGGGTTCCCCCCTGGGTGTTTGCTTGCACTGGGTTTCAGCTACTGGGTGGGGATGCTGCCCATCTTTGGGCGCTCAGAAGAGCCCCTGGTTCTCTTGCCTTGGCTAAACGCGCATCCTTGTGGATACTTCCCAAAAGAGCCTTGATCAGTCCTCATGTTGTTACCTCTTTCTGTCAGAAAAGATTTATTGAGCACCTACTCTATGCCAGATTTTGAACTAGGAATTGGGGACACAACAGAGAAAAAGATAGACTCGGACTTTTGGACTCTCAAATTTTCATAAAAGCTCTTGCTGGTGAGGATCTAAGTTTATTTATATTCAAGATGACATTTTTTTTTCCCTCCCTAGCGTGATTTCTTACATGAATGCACAGGGCGGAAAACAGGAAAATTAAAATGGGCGATTGCAAAACAAAGGTATGAACATTTTGGGGCCTCTATACCTTTTGTAAAATTGTGGCAACATTCAAAATACATAGATTTATAAATTTAAACTTTTAGCATTCTGTGTTACTCTGAATGAATTATGTGATATATTACTTGGCATATATTAAAAAAAATGTTGTTCCTTCCTACTCCTAAATCCCCCAAAGTGGGTTTCATCTATGTCACATCGCCATATATGACGCCAACTATCTTGGTGCCAGTAATTGTGAAAGGAAAATGAAAATGGAGTTGGTGTTGCTAAGAGAACTCTTGAAAATGAAGCTGAGAGGCCACTGAGAATGTGTGACTTATGCACGTCTCAGCCTGGATGGAATCTGACCTTTTAATGCCAGAGACTCAAGATACTTATCCGACCCTTCTGCTCAAATAACTCATGACAACCACCCCTTAAGGACAAATATTTCTTTTCTTGTGTCAGCGTACAACCTCATGACTTTTGCCTTTGTAAGCTCCTGACTCTTTCTCTTCCCTGGAACCTCTTTCGGTTTTACCCAAACCTGTGTTTGCCAAATTGCAATTCTTTTCTTTTTTGCGGTACGCGGGCCTCTCACTGTTGTGGCCTCTCCCGTTGCGGAGCACAGGCTCCGGACGCGCAGGCCCAGCGGCTATGGCTCACGGGCCCAGCCACTTCACGGCATGTGGGATCTTCCCGGACCGGGGCACGAACCCGTGTCCCCTGCATCGGCAGGCGGACTCTCAACCACTGCGCCACCAGGGAAGCCCAAATTGCAATTCTTAAGACCGCACATAAAGCTCTTTGATCTTTGCAGCCTTGATACTGATGATTATTCGACATTACAAATAGAGACCAAATTTTATTATATAGGTAATTAACTTATGTGTTCTCTTCCTAGAGGGTGAAGACTCTGCTTTTCACATTTGAGTAGCTAGAGCCTAGCATAGTACTGGGAACACAGTAAGGGCTCAATAAATGTTTGCTGGATAAGTGAAGGCAGGCAGGATTTAGGAAGCTTAAAAATGGGACAACCCTTCTCCTGACTGGTGTTTGGAATGGAAATAAGGGAATGCAAATAGGAGGCTAAGGGTCCCCTATACACATCGCATGTTTCTTGCACCCTAACTGGGCTAAGAACTTACATACATGGCACATATGAATGCTCGTATTTAATTTCATGAAAGAGGCAGCGTTGCTTTATTTTACAAACAGGGAAACTGAAGCTGAGGCAGCTTATGAGACATGTTCAAGTCACACAGCCAGTTAGCCGGCAGAGCCGCCACTGGGACCCCGGTCAGAAGGGCAGAGCCGCTTCACATTTCACGCAACTAACTAGTAAACGTACTGTGCCTTACAGACTAACTGTCCCAGTGCTTTGGTTTATGCAAACCTGCTGGTAGGGTCCCTCCCTGACCCCTCCCCCTCTACTGCTGGGCCCCCCTCACAGCCTTCAGATGCTAAGCCTGCAAATACTAGTGTTGGGAGGCAAAGTATCAAGATGCGAGTCTTCCTTGCAAGTCATATTTAGTTTGAGGAAAGGAATAATTTGATGAAATTTCTAATTATTTACAGTTAGGGTTCCCCCCCCAACATCTGGTAATAGGCCTCTCTGCATTCAAACATACATCTCTACTGAGTTATTTGGAAAGGAAACTATCGCCTTATTTCAGGAGGACAGAGAAGAAGGTGAAGTGGGGAGGAGGTGTGAGGGTTTCTTGTGCTTGTGTGCAGGAGCGATATAAATCAAATGTTTAAAATTTGTGTTTTAGAATAAAATCTCCCATTCATTTTGGGGAGTTTCTGCTTCCTTCTTTGCCTTGGGCCTTATTTAGTGATTCATTTATTTAGGGGTTACAGCATATATTCCTGAAATTCTGGATGGTGGAACTGTTTGCCCTTCCAAAGCAGGGGCTCCTCTAGGCACACACTGAGGCTTCCCTTCAAATAGAGTCAGAGAATTTTCTTCTTGGGGAAAGGGTTCCCTCCCATCTGCAGCCGGTGCTTTTGACTTTGAATCGCCTCAAGGTGAGGGGCAGTAATTAGCATGCCTTCTTAAAGCAGGTCTGGCTTATTATCTCAATTCAGAATGGGATGGGGGACGTTTGCTCCCTTGCCTGTTTGGGTTTAGAAGGACAGCCTAGGATGGATGTCATCTGCTCCCTGATAGAAGGAAGGGAGACTAATGAAAGGCATTAAATACATCTTTTTCCTTATTTCACTCGACTCCTTGTGTCTGTCACAGACCCTGACGGACTGACAGAACGTTACACAAATAACTCTCCTTCTTAAGCAGCGACGAGGCAGCAGTCGGCATTTTTTCATTTAGAGTCCATCAACCGAGAATTGATAAAGTCATCACAGAACAACTGTAGTTTGACCCTGGCCTGACAAAAGAGATCGAAAATGTCTGGTGTGGAGAGGAGCGAGGGGGCTGGGAACATCACTGGCTCAGAAGGAAGCCGCCAGTCGGCTAAGGGCTGACACCAGGCACTCCGCCGCGTGTGTTTAATAACTGAAAAGCAAATAATGAAAGGGCAGTCAATAAACAATTGTGGTTTACTAAATTATTCATTTCAACAATACTTCCAGTGTTTGCCCAGAGAGGGGAGAACGTCTGTATGTTTTCTAACCAACTGCTCATTAGGTCTGAACCTGTCCGGATGCTGAGTTGTTCACACTCTGGACAGCAGAGGGCGCTCGCGTTACATCAAAAGGGAGGCGGTACCACCCCTCCCCCACCCCGCCCCCTCCTCCCGGTGCCTGTCGTGTGTTTACGAAGGCGAGAAAGATGCAAGAGATAGGAAAATGTTAAGAAGAGGCGCAGAGGAAGATAGAAAACGAGAGGATGGGCACGGAAATGAAAAAAACGTATTTTTCACAGGGAGATCAAATTCAACCCTGTATGAAGCTAGGCCTAAGGAAATAAAGAGAAAACAGTTGTTCTATATTCCTTGGTTAAAGTCGCTTCTTTATTTGAAAACCCTAGGACGGCAGATTTGGAACCGACAGGGTAAGGGTCAGGAGAGATTTGAAAAATCCAACAGATCTATTTCCATCCTGAAAACCCAGCTCTGATTTGCAGGAAACGCTCCCGGGAATCAAGTGCTTCTCTGGGGCTCACCACCAGCAAACAATCAAAAACGCCGCCCAGCTGCCGAGGGGCCCTAGGTCGTTTCCACGCAGGGCATACTTTAATGGCGGGTATTAGCCACGCTCTGCGCTCTTTCTCTGTTCTCACGGCGCTGTGCTCTAGCCCTGTTTTATTTATGAAACGGTGTCACAGGAGGCAAAACGCCTGTCGCAGGGCGAGAAGGGCCGTTGTACTCCCCGGCATATTACTGTCTACCTAGGCGCTTTAATCTGCCCTTCGCAGTCATGCAGATGCTAAAACGCATGGTATTTACTTACAATAACGCGTGAGGCAGCCCACAGGGAAGTGTCATCTTGTTTGTAATCAATCCCCATGCCAGACTGCTGTTGCAGCACAGACTTTGTATGAAGTGACACACTGGCCTCGTCTTCTTATTCTTTTTTTTTTTTTTTGGTGTTTTTTTAAAAAACATTATTTTATTTATTTTTGGCTGCCTGGGGTCTTCGTTGCTGCGCGCGGGCTTTCTCTAGTTGCGGCGAGCGGGGGTTACTCTTCGTTGCGGTGCGGTGCGTGGGCTTCTCATTGCGGTGGCTTCTCTTGCTGTGGAGCATGGGTTCTAGGCTTGTGGGCTTCAGTAGTTGTGGCACGTGGGCTCAGTAGTTGTGGCTCACGGGCTTAGTTGCTCTGAGGCATGTGGGATCTTCCCAGACCGGGGCTTGAACCCGTGTCCCCTGCGTTGGCAGGCGGATTCTTAACCACTGCGCCACCAGGGAAGCCCCGTCTGCTTATTCTGACTGTCATTTTTCTTCAGTGGGGATCCATCATCTCTGCTACCAGGCCTTGGAGTGTGTACCACACAGGGACACACACAAATGCATCCCCTGTGAGCGTGCTCAGGAGAAAAAGCCACTCTCTCCCCTATGCGTGCAAACAAATCCCATTTCTTACCGCTGCAATGAGCGCTGAGATGTTGAAAGTGGTGATTGTGGTGAGTTAAACATTGATGCATCTGGTGAAGGTGGGTTATTGAACTGATGCTGGTATTATTTGATTTCAGTTAGGAGTTTGATGGGAAAGTACATGTCTCACTTCACAAGACTAAGTAAGCTGGAACATTTAGAAGGAGACTTATTTATTTTTCATTCAGTCCCTCAACATTTATCGAACACCAGCCCTGCTCTAGGTCCTGGGGATACCCACACTCCTGGAGCTCACGCTTCACAGATGTAGAAAATTCAGGGCAAAGGGTGTGACCCGCCAAGTTACCCCTCTCCTTTGCTCTGCCCCGCCTCCGTCACTGCAGGTTTCCCTCCAGAAGGAGACTTTTTTTTTGGTTTTAATTTTAGATGAAGTCTTCTCTCACCTTGTGGCAGACAGACTCTCAAGGTGGTCCCTCCATAACCTCCACCTCCTAACGTTCAGACCCTATGACTCTCTTCTCTTGAGTGTGGGCAGGACCTGTGACTTTCTTCTAACCAATACCATATGGCAGAGGTGACAGGATGTATGAGATTATGTGTATGTGATTACGTGATTGTGTTACATAGGATTGTAACTCCCATCTTGCTGGAGTCTCTCTTTTTCCTTTGCTGTCTTTGAAAAAGCAAGAATCCATGTAGGGAAACCCCACGTGGTAAGGAGATGCAGACAGCGTGTAGAATCTGAGGGCTACCTTCAACCGACATCCAGCAAAAAACAGATGTCCACAGTCCTACAACCACAAGGAGTTGCATTTTGCCAATAACATAAGTGAGATTGAAAGCAGATCCTTTCCCAGCTGAGTCTCAGATGAGACTGTAGCCCCAATCAACACCGTGATTGTAGCCTTCTGAGACCCTAAGCAGAAGACCCAGCTCAGCTGTTCTCATACTCCTGAGCCACAGAAAATGTGAGATAACAAATGTATGTTCTTTTTTCTTTTTTAAGCTACTAAGTTTGTGGTAGTTTTTTACACAGTAATAGATAACACTCAAAACTATATCCCTCTTTTCTTCCTTCTCTGTCCCATCAAACTCTCAAAAACTGAACTTCTTTAGTGAGCTGAATGAATTTTCCTGCTTAATCAGTACCAGCTTAAAGGTCTTAAAGGCAAATTTGCCAGACTGTCTGGAATAGGACCTTTCTTTCTTTCTTTCTTTCTTTCTTTCTTTCTTTCTTTCTTTCTTTCTTTCTTTCTTTCTTTCTTTCTTTCTTTCTTTCTTTCTTTCTTTCTTTCTTTCTCTCTCTCTCTCTCTCTTTCTTTCTTTCTTTCTCTTTCTTTCTTTTCTTTTCTTTCTTTCCTTTTGGCTGCTTTGGGTCTTTGTTGCTGCACGCGGGCTTTCTCTAGTTGCGGCAAGCGGGGGCTACTCTTCGTTGTGGTCCACGGGCTTCTCATTGCAGCGGCTTCTCTTGTTGCGGAGCACGGGCTCTAGGCGCACGGGCTTCAGTAGTTGTACCACGTGGGCTCAGTAGTTGTAGCTCTCAGGCTCTAGAGCACAGGCTCAGTAGTTGTGGCGCATGGGCTTAGTTGCTCCACGGCATGTGGGAATATTCCCAGACCAGGGATCGAACCCCTGTCCCCTTAATTGGCAGGCAGATTCTTAACCACTGTGCCATCAGGGAAGTCCCAGGACTTGCTTTCTGTTTAGAATAAATCTGAAAGTTAGGTACACAGTGAAAATAAACTGCAGTGAAATTGAACTTATGTAGTTAATTGTAACCAGTTTTAAGACTGGGTCTAGGACTTCCCTGGTGGTGCAGTGGTTAAGAATCCGCCTGCCAGTGCAGAGAACATGGGTTCGATCCCTGGTCCTGGAAGATCCCACAGGCCGAGGAGCAACTAAGCCCGCAGGCCACAACTACTGAGCCCACGTGCCACAACTACTGAAGCCCACATGCCTAGAGCCCGTGCTCTGCAACAAGAGAAGCCACCGCAATGAGAAGCCGGCGCACTGCAACAAAGAGTAGCCCCTCCTCGCCGCAACTAGAGAAAGCCCGCGCGCAGCAACGAAGACCCAAAAGCAGCCAAAAAAAAAAAAAAAAAGAGACTCGGTCTAGTTATAAATTAGATTACGATTGTTTGGTTAGATAAAGGAAGAGGTTCCCATAGAGCAGGCAAAGGTGGGGAATATGCAAGCGCGGTGCACTTGGCCTCTTTTGGAGAGTTTACATGTTAAGTGATTGACATATTTTGAAGCTGAGAGTCTGGATTCATGCCTGAGGGAAATGCAGGAAACCATTATTTGTTGGAGAGAGAATAGCAATGAAGAGAATCCACAAAAATGGAGGAGAGCAGGGGCTTCCCTGGTGGCGCAGTGGTTGAGAGTCCACCTGCCAATGCAGGGGACACGGGTTCATGCCCCGGTCTGGGAAGATTCCACATGCCGTGGAGCGGCTGGGCCGCTGAGCCTGCGCGTCCGGAGCCTGTGCTCTGCAATGGGAGAGGCCACAACAGTGAGAGGCCCACGTACCGCAAAAAAAGAAAAAAAAAACAAAACAAAAACAACAACAACAACAACAAAAAACAAAAATGGAGGAAAGCAAAGAGAGAAATGTTAGATGATTACAATAACTTGAGACAATGTGAAAAAGAGATGACTAGGGAATTCCCCTGGTGGTCCAGTGGTTAGGACTCAGCACTTTCACTGTCGGGGCCTCTGGTTCGATCCCTGGTTGGGGAACTAAGATCCTGCAAGCCGAGCAGCACGGCCAGGAAAAAAAAAAAAGAAGATGACTAATTGGCAACTAGGTGACCAGGAGGTAAGGACCGCAGGGGCATTCCTGCCCTTGCTCAGATCACTCTTCTTTTCCAGAGTGTTCTCATCCCTGACAGATCATCAAATTCCCATTTGCCCTTCAGGTCCAATCAAGTACTAACACTCTCATGAAATTTCCAGAGAAGGTCTTGATTTCAGGCCACAGAAATTTCCTCAAATTCTTTTAAATGATAAAGAAGTGTTATTGGCCCATGCCACTGACTAGTCTATGGGTAAACTGGGCTCTGCGTGAGATTGCTCCAAAGGTGTCATCATCATCACGTAATCAACGGGACACTAGCTGTGTTTTTTGTTTTGTTTTTAAAAAATTTTTCAAGTTCTGTTTCCCTCTGGCTTTCCTCATGATAACAAAAATGACTTTAGTCCTCACTTTTCAGAGGAAGAGAAAAGAAATTTATCCCAGACATCCAAGCAAAGCCCTGAGAGTCACTCCGGTCGGTGGACATGCCTGGCCTCCACTGCTCATGTCTGAGTCTGTCATTCTGACCAGGGGGATGGAGGGTGCTGATTGGTGCGGACCATGCCTGAGGCTCTGTCCCTGTGGTAGAATCAGCTCCCCCAGAACCGCATGAATTCCTGAACAGAAACCAGTGTTCACCCAACCTTTTTAAACGCTAGCCCACCCTTGTTTATCTACTTCTGAAATAAAAATTTACTAAGAGTTTTGCATCAGTGGGTGAGTGGTTTTGGAAGTTGGTATCGTCCCTATTTTTAGCCAATTCCTTAGTAAAGTTAGGATGTTTGTTTCCAATTTTGATCCTTTCACGTTTCCTGTGTGGATTGCAGGCCCTTCCTGATTAGAGTATATGCTTATTGAAAGCAAGAACTACACAGAACTCTTGGGATATTCGCCCTAAAGCACCATAGCTGATGGGTACAGTGCAGGTTAATTGAACTGAGGCCTTGCAGACTAGCCTCACAAGTTTCCGCCGGGGAGTCCTACCATTGCTTTAACATTTTTATTATGAAAACGAATCTGATGGAACTCAAAATCATCTTTGATCTTTTATGTTGAACTCATTAAACCATGTTAAGAGACAACTGAGATCTCATTTCTGCACCCTCTCTGAACAAACACTCCCTTAATAGTTCTTTTTAAAATAATAAGAGACAGTCTGGGTTGGTGGTTAAACTCTCAGGTTCTGGACAGACCTGGGTTCAAATTTTGGCCTCACCGCTTCATGACTTTGTTTCCTGCAAACTTTGTTGACTTTCCTGCAAACTTCATGACTTTGTTTCATGTCCTCTGTGCCTCATTTGTAAAATGGGAGGATAACAGCAATAGGAAAGAATGCACAAAGCATATGAAGGGAGAGTTCCCCAAAAGGAGATATAAAAGTCCGTTAAGTATAAGAAAGGACTTGGGCCTTACTCATAATAAGAGAAAATTAAAGCGACGTGGAGATAGCATATTTTCCACCTATCAGATTGGATGGACTCAAGCTTTGACAATCCTTCTCTTGTCAAGCCTGATGGGGAAATAGACCCCCTCATATATTGCTAGATCTCATTGTTGGAGGCCCTATGAAGGGCAAGTTGACGACACCTGTCTACATTGCCAATGTGTGTATCCTTGGGTCCAGCCACCCACGTTTGGGAATTTGTCATATTCATTGTAGCGCTTTTCTTAACGGCAAAAGATTGGAAAACAAGCCAGTTGTCCATCCATGTGGAACTGGTTAAATCAGTTATGACGCGTTAATACAACAGACTGTTAGGCGATTCTATACTGCAGTAAAAAAGAAGAAAAAAGGTCTCTACATATTGGTGTGGAGATACTGACAAATCTATGGCTAAGTGGGAAAAAAACCTAGGTGGAGAACAGGATGTAGAATGCATTACTTTTTGTGAAAAACAAAAAGGAAAAAACGTCTATTGGTTTGTGCTAGTATTTGCATAAATGAACTCTGAAGGATTTCCTAAAAATCCTATGAAATGGTTACCTTTTTTTTTTTTTTTTTTTGCGGTACGTGGGCCTCTCCCTGTTGTGGCCTCTCCCGTTGCGGAGCACAGGCTCCGGACGCGCAGGCTCAGCGGCCATGGCCCACGGGCCCAACCGCTCCGCGGCATGTGGGATCTTCCCGGACCGGAGCACGAACCCGCGTCCCCTGCATCGGCAGGCGGACTCCCAACCACTGCGCCACCAGGGAAGCCCTGGTTACCTTTTTTGAGAGCCGATCAGGGCTGGTGGGGGATTGGGGGGTGGGCGATAATCACTCTGGACCTCTGAAGACCGACTTCTGAAACCTGTAAATCTTTCAGCTGTTCAGAAAAATTGGATAAACGACCGAGCATTTCTGATGTTTTTCCCTTTTGCCTATCTGGGGAGCGGTGGTTGGAACACTCTGTAGCCTCATTTATCATTTACGTAGCACGCCTACTGCCTCTTGCCTCCGTCTGGAGAGGACAGCTTAATGTAATTGGTAAAGGGCACGCCCGGATTTGGGGTGAGCCAAACCTGGATTCCAGTTTGGGCTCCGTTGCTTACTGGCTGTGTGGTCCAGGGCAAGCTACGTCACCTCTCTGAGCTCTGTTCTTTCACTTGGAAAATGAGGAGGCATCTCATTTTACAAGTGTGAAGAATAAATCAGATGTTAGGAACACGCTTAGCACCGTGCATGGCGGTTGTGGCTAAGTACTCCTTAAATGATGGCTAGTATTAGGCTCTGAGCTCCTAGATGTCAGGGGTTGTTCTGTGTTTTGTTTGCTATTTTCTTCCACCAAATCAGTCTTGAGAGTGCTTTGTGCAGACTCACACAGAGGGCTGTTTATGAACATGACGTGATGTGGATGGTGACACTCTTGGTTCCTGAGGGATGGCAGGGAGACAGGTATTCTTGTTCTTAGCTCATAATTATTTATTTATTTTTGGCTGCATTGGGTTTTCGTAGCCGCGCGCGGGCTTTCTCTAGTTGCGGTGAGCGGGAGCTACTCTTCGTTGCGGTGCGCGGGCTTCTCATTGCGGTGGCTTCTCTTGTTGCGGAGCACGGGCTCTAGGCGTGCGGGCTTCAGTAGTTGTGGCGCCTGGGCTCAGTAGTTGTGGCTCGCGGGCTCTAGAGCGCAGGCTCAGTAGTTGTGGGGCACGGGCTTAGTTGCTCCGTGGCATGTGGGGTCTTCCCTGACCAGGGCTCGAACCTGTGTCCCCTGCATCGGCAGGCGGATTCTCAACCACTGCGCCACCAGGGAGGCCCCGGCATGGTTATTTTTAGTGGAAGCAATTAGGCCTTTACAATACTGAAGTATATCTCCTTTTATCAGCTGTGGATCAGAGAAGCCGGGCCGGGTGCATTGGGCACCCTGTGCCCATTTCAAAGGGTGAGAGTTTATGAGGTCTCAACGTGGTGGACCTGAGATTTAGAAGGACCAGTGGCAGTGCTTTTAGCCAGGGTACTTGAAGGCTCTCTATGAATTTTGCCAGTTGAGTCTTAATAGTGCTGTTAGTACGCTCAACTAGCAGTGAGCATTGAGGATGGTACAGTGAAAGTGTAAAAACAGCCAAGCAGTCAGACTTGTACCTGACCAATAAAGGGTTCCTCAATCACTATGAAGTTTGAGAGGGGTTCCCAGGTATGGATGATCTAACAAAATATTAGCCACCAAAGAAACAGTGGCCTGTCTGTAAGGGCAAGCTTCAGTCCAGTGAGGAAACATACAGACCATAATTAAAACATATTGATAGCCTGAGATGGGGGCAGCTGTATGAAATCCATTTGCCAGACCTTGAATGGCCCATTAGGCAATTCAGACTGTCTAGGAGCGATGTGAACAGGTTCTCCTGGATTGTATTTTGGGCAGGTGGGACAAGCAAGGTGGGCCCTCCTTGTGACATTATTAATATTTTCCCACCAATATTCGTTCAGGAATGTTAGCATTTGGTCAGTGGAACCAGTGGTTTAATGCATGTACAGTGGTAAGGAGTGTGTATCACAGTGGGAGGTGCACCGTGGACTTTGTCGATATTAGTTGGAGATTTTGTCCATAAGAAGGGTGGTAGCTGATTCAACAGGGAGAAATGGTCAGTCTTTCAGCTTCAGTACCGCCAGAGACAGAGAACATAAAAGACGTCGAAGTGTCTTTTATTTTTATTTATTTATTTTTTTTTGCGGTACGCGGGCCTCTCCCTGTTGTGGCCTCTCCCGTTGCGGAGCACAGGCTCCGGATGCACAGGCTCAGCAGCCATGGCTCACGGGCCCAGTCGCTCCGCGGCATGTGGGATCTTCCCGGACCGGGGCACGAACCCGCGTCCCCTGCGTCGGCAGGCGGACTCTCAACCACTGCGCCACCAGGGAAGCCCCAAAGTGTCTTAATTCATCTGGTTGGCTCTTTTGATGGCTACTGTCAATTCTAGAATTGTTTCCCCCTTTTGAGAGAAAGAGAGTCTGGTATGGTAATTTTCCAAGACGTCAGGGCCTAATAAGTGAATAGGGGTGGAGGAGATAAGGAGAAAAGGGTGTGCATCTCTCAAAGGGCCTAAACGATAGGGAACAGGTTCAGAGACAGGAACTTGTCGAGGTTCATTAGAGATCCCCACTATCTGAACTGTTTTAGTGCTCTGAGGCACGGGCTGCTTCAGAGCAGGGGGGTTGATCACTGAGAGCGTGGCTCTGGCGTCAGTAAAGACACAGAGAGATTAATCTCCCATCTGGAGAGTTGTTTTTCTGAGCTGATTAAGGGGAAAATTGGCAAGAACCCCTGTAGTTCCTCAGAGCCCCCTCATTGGGAATTAGGAGGACATTGGAAAGGCTGGTTAGAGGGCTGAAAATGACCCAAACGCTTAAATTTGTAAGAAAGGCTTAAATCTTTTTTCCCAAGGTCATGACTCTTTGCAATAATAGCAGCAACTAGAAGGTTTTTGGTTTCGTTTAGAGATCTTCATTTGTCAGAGTTTAAGAATTTAGCAGTCTCTCTTTCTGGTGACTCATCTAGGGTACAAGCAAGCTGATTTGCTAAATTAACTCAATCTGGAGTGGACCTGGTTTCTCATTCCATCCTGGCCCTTTCAACTGAAAGAGAAGATCCCTGTTCAGCCATTCATAAACGTGGAATTAAAGGCCACCCTAATGGAACTAACCTCTGAAGGAAGACCAGAATTTTCTTTAAAGATAATCTGAAGTTAACTACAATAGTTATGAACAGGTTCATCAGATTTTTGTGTGCAAGCCTGAGTTTTGTTCCCATCAGCAGGCTTAGGAAAGGCTACAGTGATTGCTTGATAGAGGTTTTCAGCCAGTGCTCTGCACTCTTGTCAAGTTAGGGGTTTGCTTTCTAATCCCCTCCAGTGTGTTCCCATAGGGCTAGTTTCATCCATTGTTTGGCTTGACCCTCACCAACAAGCATGTGGACTAACTGATATAAATCTGAGAAACCAGGCTGGTAGGTTTGAGTAACTATGTTAAATTCTTTAGCAAACCCATGGGGTTCCTCTTTTACTTCTAGAAACTCTAACTGTGGCTCAAATTCAGCCTTAGTCCAGGGAACATAAGAAATTTGGGGTTTACCTGGATCCTCAGAAGATTTCACACTAACGGGGAAGGTTCTGATAGGGTCAGAGAAGGAAGATGGCCCTGGAGGCAAAGCCCGAGACACGGAAGCTGCAGAGGTGAACATGAGACTTCAGAAGCCCTTTCGTCTTTCTTTCTTTTTTTTTTTTTTTTTGGCGGTACGTAGGCCTCTCACTGTTGGGGCCTCTCCCGCTGCGGAGCACAGGCTCCTGACGCGCAGGCTCAGCGGCCATGGCTCACGGGCCCAGCCGCCCCGCGGCACGTGGGATCTTCCCAGACCGGGGCACGAACCCGTGTCCCCTGCATCGGCAGGCGGACTCTCAACCACTGCGCCAACAGGGAAGCCCCCTTTCGTCTTTCTTTAATCCTTTGATTGCTTCAGTTAATTTAATTATTGTACTTTGCAGAGAGGCAATTTTAGACTCCTGGTAATGTTTGGGAACCTTAAAATACCTACCCAAATAGGCATCGAATTTAGTTTTGACGATTTCAGAGCCACGGCTGTCTAATGCAGCCACGGAGTAAGGCCTGAGGGTAGGTTTTCTTGGGTAGATGAAGAGTCTTAGTCTGAATTACGTTTGTATGTGTGATTAACGCTGTGCTGTGCTCACACATAAGCCCTGGCTTCTCAGGGGCTTATCGCAGCGAAGGTTTACTGGTTGCTCACAGCATACACTCTGTCTCATGGCAGGGCGGGCAGCCCTCCTCCAGCTGGTAGCCATGCCATCTAGAATGGGAGGCCTACCAAAGCGCTAGAGCAGGAGAAGAGAGGGAGTGTATGACCGGGTCTGGAAATGGCAAACATCGCTTCCAATCCTGTCCCGCTGTCCAGAGCCCAGTCAGGAGCCCTAACATTAACTGCAAGGTAGGCTGAGAATGGAGTCTTCCTGTGGGCCTGGGAAGAGGAAAACGAAATAAGATCCGTGAGCACCGAGCATTGCCTCTGCTGCAGAGATTAAGGAAAGGCCTGCTTTGGAGACAAGGGCAGACCTGAGGACAAGAGAGCAGGGTTAGGAAGTGGACGTGCCCCTCACTGAGCAGAAGTGAGCTCTCTGGGTCCTTTTCCCCTGGACTGTGGGAAACATCATCTTTAGCACGTAGCTTTGTGCTCTCTTCCGATGTGTAATTCACTTTAATTCTCCCAACCTTTCATGGGAAGCTGATACGCATCCCTCTGTGGCCTCAGGTCGAGGGATGCAGAGAAGAAAGAGACAGCACAATGAGAGGAAGTGCTGTCTGCCTGCCGCCTCTCTGCTGGTCCCTTAGAGAAGCAGCGGCAGCCATCGGAAGTCTGCGTCCTGGAGTCCAGGCAGGGACCAGCCACAAAGTGAGTGGTGACCTGAGGGTCCCACAGCAGGGAGCGCTCCCAGCAGAGAGCTCAGGAAGGAGGTGACCGAAGCCTTCTCTTTGTTACTATCCACCAGAGAAAGCAGTCCTTTGGAAGGGGGATGCTAATGGCTTGGGTTGCGCTTCGCCATAAAAACAGCTCAAAGCCCAGGTCTTATCAGTAGCCTTCCATACGGTTCAGTACTATCGACTGAGCACCTGCACAGCCTGGTGCTACCTGGCTGAACACGCTGCAGCCTCATCTCATTAATCTTCACAGCAACCTGACGAGGTAGAGGCTATTATCCCCCATTTTACAGATGAGGAAACGGAGGCCAAGACAGGTTATTTAGCCCAAGTGGCAGAGACAAGAGTATAACCCAAGTCTGCTTGATTCTAAAGCCAGTCTTATACTTTCCTGACTAGCAGTGGTGAATTACAGTTAACACCCCTCAGGGGATCCTCAGAAAATGGACTTCTGTCCATGACTGAATCTGTAGGATCTCAGGAGGATTGGGATTAATTTGGGGACCGCGGTTGGAATCAAAAGTCCTGCTTTGTGAAGTGTCTTAGAGCCTGGATGTCCTAAAATTCTGGGAGAGCTAAGACAGGAAGAGTTCCAGCCTGTTCAGGAGTTTATATCACTCCTTGATATAATATATACTTGATAGTGTCCTGCAGATGCTGGCCTAAAATAGACCAAAGAAAGAAAGAGAGGAAAGAAAGAAAGAAGAGAGACAGAAAGATATACAATACTCGCATCATAAATTACCAAAACGACATGATTCAGTTAATATTTAAGCTTAAATGACTATCGCTATGGCTCTGTATATAAATATGTGTACGTGTATACATTTATATACACATACAGATATACTGTATACTGTATGTATATATACTGTATGTATATATATGTATATATATATATACATACACATATATCTGTATGATAGTAAAGATAGTGTCCTGGGGATTCTGGCCTGAAACAGATGAAAGAAAGAAAGAAAGAAAGAAAGAAAGAAAGAAAGAAAGAAAGAGAGAGAGAGAGGAAGGAAGGAAGGAAGGAAGGAAGGAAGGAAGGAAGAAGGAAAGAAAGAATATATAATACATGCCTATATAAATTACCTAAACATGATTCAGTTAATATTTAAGCTTATATGCCTATATAGCTGGCTCTGTGTGTGTGTTTGTATGTATATATATATATATATATATATATACACATACACATTTATATCAGTATGTGTATATATATATACACATTCACTCATGTTTAAATAATATTTTTTATAAAAACAATATTCAACTCTAATTCTATTTTTTTTAGAATTGCTTTATTTTTATTTTATTTTTTATTTATATATTTTTATTTTTGGCTTCGTTGGGTCTTACTTGCGGGATCTTTCATTGCGTCATGCAGCGCACAGGCTTCTCTCTAGTTGTGGCTTCTCTCTAGTTGTGGTTTCTCTCTAGTGGCTTCTCTCTAGTTGTGTGGCTTCTCTCTAGTTGTGGTTTCTCTCTAATGGCTTGTCTCTAGTTGTGGCTTCTTTCTAGTTGTGTGGCTTGTATCTAGTTGTGGCTTCTCTCTAGTTGTGGTTTCTCTCTAGTGGCTTGTCTCTAGTGGTGGCTTGTCTCTAGTTGTGGCTTCTCTCTAGTTGTGGTTTCTCTCTAGTTGTGGTTTCTCTCTAGTGGCTTCTCTCTAGTTGTGGTTTCTCTCTAGTGGCTTCTCTCTAGTTGTGGCTTGTCTCTAGTTGTGTGGCTTCTCTCTAGTTGTGGTGCTTGGGCTTAGTTGCCTTGCGGCATGTGGGATCTTAGTTCCCCAGCCAGGGATCGAACTTGCATCCCCTGCATTGGAAGATGGATTCTAAACCACGGGACCGCCAGGGAAGCCCCTCGAATTCTATTTCTGCAGCAGCTTTGGGGTGCTCTTCCTTGAGTGTGTTGGTGCTTGTGGGGACGTTGGGCGTGGGCAAGCTGCGATCAAGGCCAACCACCAGGAAGGCACGGTGCAGGCTGAGGAGTGAGGAGAGAAGTACGGAGAGGGCCCGGCTCAGAGGCCAGGCACCACTAGAGGACGCTGCAGGCCTGTCTGCCTGCGCTGTGACAGTGGCCTGGCTCTTAAAGGTGGTAAAACATGGCTTTATAGATTTAATAGTTTAATGTGGTGATGCCTTGGGATGTCTTGGGATGATGTTGGTAATTTTCTTTCTTTGAGAGCTGTTGTGCTCTCAGGATCCGTCTCATTTTTAAAAAACCAAAACTTTGCCTGGGCATGCGTCCTGAAGATGGGTCCAGAGCTGGCAGTATCCTTTCTTTCAGGCACATAGGTGGATGCTGTCAAAGACACAAGAGCTGATGCCCTCCCTCCCTCCCTCCTTCCATCCTTCCTTCTTTAGCTTCAGATCTTGTGTCTCTTCCTCACCCAGGCTTGTAAAGTCAGACACTCAGTAGTAAAACTTGGCTTCTTTGGCCTTGTATCTGAGGAGTGCGTATCACAGTAACACTCAGGGCCTCGGTGGTTTATAAATGAATAAAACTCAATGAGTACATGAAACTGACATCTGAGGTTGAAGTTCAGTGAAAGTACCAAGTTTTTCATAGTTCCCTCCAAGTGCAACGTTAAAATGACCTCATTTCAGGCTGTGAGTTTAGTGTTTTTGCTTTTTAAATGAAGACTTCAAGACGTTCCATTAGATAAGTCAAGATGCATTACCTAAAATATGCTGTTTTCTAGCTGAGGGTCGGGGGAGGGAGGGAACAGAGGGCATGTTGGAAGTCAGAGAACATCCCTGACGGTTAAGGTGGAATCATTACCCATTTCTTCTTGGGACTCAAGTGTATCCTTTAATTTCTAGGCATGGGAGATCCCAGGCATTCCAATTAATGCACTTTTTTTTTCATACAGAGTGTAATAAACACTGCAGACTTGGAAAAGAGAGAGAAAAACCATGAAATAAAACAGAATGTAAAAGGCAGAAATCCTGTTGCCCTAAGGCTAGTTTGGTGCTGGGATCAGGGGTGGGCTCCTGAGGTCCCAGAATTCCTCCCAGTGGCTCAAATCCTTCCAAGGAAGTGGAGGGGAGGACACATTGGCTCAGTGGTACCTGTTATTTAAAGACCAAGAATCCTAATTTAGGGACACCCACTAAATGCCATTGACTTTTTTTTTTTTTTTTTGCGGTACGCAAGCCTCTCACCGTTGTGGCCTCTCCTGTTGCGGAGCACAGGCTCTGGACGCGCAGGCTCAGCGGCCATGGCTCACGGGCCCAGCCACTCCGCGATATGTGGAATCCTCCCAGACCGGGGCACGAACCTGCGTCCCTTGTATCGGCAGGCGGACTCTCAACCACTGCACCACCAGGGAAGCCCTGCCATTGACTTTAATGACCTCTGATCCTTGCATTTCTGGGAGGTGGGTATTATTTTCCTTAAAAAATTTTTTTAATTATATGGGAATAGTGATAATAATTATAAAAGCCTACACTCAGCTGATAAAATATATATTGTTCCAGAAAAAAATATTACATGTATTAAAAATGAATTATTTCTGACAGTGAATGGCTCCCATGACATTTTTCAACAATTAAAACATAAGCAGGCTTCAGGCTTTATACTTACAGGGAAAAAAATTTCTGCTTTGTGGAATCAGAAAGGTTTTTTTGTTTTAAAATTTTTGTTGGCGTATAGGTGATTTACAATGTTGTGTTAGTATGGGGTGTACCCGCAAAGTGAATCAGTTATACCTATATATATATGCTCATTTTCTAGCTTCCTTCCCCATATAGATCATTATAGAGTATTGAGTAGAGTTCCCTGTAGGGAACTCTATAGAGTAGGTCCTTATTAGTTATCTATTTTATATTTAGTAGTGTTTATATGTCAATCTCAATCTTCCAATTTATCCCTCCCCCCCACCCCCTTACCCCCTGGTAACCATAAGTTTGTTCTCTACGTCTGTGACTCTGTTTCTGTTTTGTAAGTAAGTTCATTTGTACCCTTTTTTTTTAGATTCCACATATAAACAATATCATATGATATCTGTCTCTCCCTGTCTGACTTACTTCACTTAATATGATAATCTCTAGGTCCATCCATGTTGCTGCAAATGACATTATTTCGTTCTTTTAATGGCTGAGTAATATTCCATTGTGGGTGTTATTTTCCTTACTTTGTAAGGCTAGAAATGGAGGCTCAGAGAGGTGAAGAAAACTGCCCACATAACGGTTAACACCAATGAAGCCCTTATGCACCAGTTCAAGTTATAGGCACTTTATATGTAGTAACTTATTTAATCTTTACTCTATCCCTATGATTAGGCCACTCTTATTCTCCCCATTTCACAGATGAGGAAACTGAGGCACCAGAGGTCAAGGGGCTCTTGACCATGACCGTGAGCCATGGCCGCTGAGCCTGCACGTCCAGAGCCTGTGCTCCGCAACGGGAGAGGCCACAACAGTGAGAGGTCCGTGTACCGCAAAAAAAAAAAAAAAAAAAAAATTAGAGTTGATGGGCTTCCCTGGTGGCGCAGTGGTTGAGAGTCCGCCTGCCGATGCAGGGGACATGGGTTCGTGCCCCGGTCCGGGAGGATCCCACATGCCGCGGAGCGGCTTGGCCCATGCGCCATGGACGCTGAGCCTGCGCATCTGGAGCCTGTGCTCCACAACGGGAGAGGCCACAACAGTGGGAGGCCCGCACACCGTAAAAAAAAAAAAAAAAAAAAAAAAAATTAGAGTTGAGAATGCATAAATCATGTGATGTCACACACAGACAAACTTGTTTAATACAGCCATAGGATTTTGGCCTATGATAAAGGAATTATGATAAATTCTATTTTGTACGATTCTCATGAAAAATATCTAGCGCATCTATAATTATATATCATGCGTTGTTGCATCTATTCCTGACAGAAACTTTTGTTTTGACGAGGCTTCAACAAGAATTGAATCTTCCAGTTACAACTTAACATGTCTGAAGACTCAAATTATTTTCCACAAACTAGCTTCTGGTTCCCTATGTTCCAAATCTTGTTTCTCTTCTGCTACCCACACACTTTCAGTGCTGGGTGCTGTAGAACAGGTGATAATACATTTGGGTTTATCTGGGTCAGTCCCAGTTTACACCTGTCGTCCTGGTATAATAGGGCCTTTCTTTTCGCTCACAAAACCGTCCTGGTGGGGAGGAAGGAGCTAAAGCAGTTCATTTGTGATCCATTTCTCCTCTGATTCCTGGGGGAAAGCTTCTGCAAAAGAAAGGAAGTGGCCTGGCTTCATCTCTCTGTAAATATGCTCTTAACTGGACCCCCTGGTAGACCAATGATATTTGATAGGAAAGTCCTTATATATTGAGTGTTCTTAGTTGGATATCCTTGATTTGGGATTACTTAGGGCCAACAAACCTAGATGTTATAGATTTATGAGGCATGATTCCTGGAGAAGATCGTGTTACCTATACAATTACCTGGGTATAAAATGGGGATGTTTCATAACCTAAAATCTCCTTGATGTGTGAGGTGACACACCAACCTTACCTAGAGACCCTCATATATTATTATTCTGTCCAGAGGGCATGTGTCTGATGTGAGAAGGAAGGACTGGGGCAGTCAGTAGGACACCTCAGACATCACCCTGCTTTGCCTATGCCTCCTGGTGGCTTATATCCTTAAAACCACTAGTACAGCTTGATTTGGGGGTAACGTCTCAGATTTGTGTGAGCGTGATTTGACAACCTGATGCTTTAGGCTAGCTCACTGGGGTTGCTCACAAGAGATTATAGGGCATCCTAGCCTTCTGACCCAGAAGGTCACATGGTCCTGTGACCTCTAGCTCTGTATCTTTGTGTCGTGAGGTTGGGCACGTTGGCATAGACGGAGCTTTTCTGGAATCCTGCTGACGACTAGACGCGGAGAAGACAAACGACTTCCCAGGTGGTACTGGTATCGGTGTTCCGAGTTCCACATCTTGCGAACCACTAGTTTAAAACCACTGATTGGCCTCTCTAGGTCCCAGTCCCATTTTGGGGTCGTGCTCCGATGACAGCCTGGGAGACTCTGAAACCTCGCTTTCCAACCACTGCTTGTGGTTGCTCTGGGTCTTGCCTTTTCGTACTCAAGTATAAATCTGTTAGATTCCACAGAACCACTGAATTACCAGTTTTCTAGTCCCAGCCTCTCTCAATGTCTTTTAGCACAGTTTAAGCCAGAGACATTTAATTTCCAGGAGACCCACTTGGAACAAGCTCTTGACAGACACTCAGCAAGCTTCTGCCATTTAGAGACACTGATGATACCACAAGGCTGTTGAAGACACAGAGGACCCAAGAAATAGCGTCCTTCTCCCTACAGCCCTGTTGTTCAGCACAGCATGTTAGAGAATCTATAAGGAGAATGAATGATGCCAAGCTCTAATAAAAAAAGGCCAACCACATATATCCAAAGTGGATATAAAGTTTCTGCCATGATCAAATTCCTCGTAAGAAATTAAAATTCAGTAATCAAATCTTGAAATTTCAGGTCCAGATATGTTAGAAGTCCAAGGATGTAAAATTAGAAATATATATTTTTTACCCTTGAGTTAAACATTCTGTTGTTACAGCCTCCAATTTCTTATTCTGCTGAGTCACTGGAACCTCCATCCCAACCCAGCACACGTGTTGAGTACAATGCAGTCCAGGTAGCACCACCTCTGCTGAGGCCTCCTTCATGGGCCAGAGCGTCAGCTTTCACCTTCTGTAACCCAGTGGGACTGTATGGGGCCTTCCCAGGGCAGACCCTTCCCCCATAGCCTCTGCTGTAGCTCCTCTCTGAAGTACCTAGATAACAGTAACTGATGCACATTTCCCGAGTTGTTTTACAGGCGCTAAAACCCTCACCAAATGCAAGAAATCAACTACTTGATGACCACGAGCCCATAGCCCCCAGACCTACTGGGCCTAAGGATGGATAGCGTTAACCCCTGTGACACCACCCTGTTACCTCACCATCAGCCAATCAGAGAATTGTGCACGAGCTGATCACATACCCTGGGACGCCCCTTCCTCACCTTGGCTTTAAAAGTGCTTTGCTGAAACCCTTTGGGGAGTTTGGGGTTTTTGAGAACGAACCACAAGCCACCCATTCTCCTTGTATTGGCGCCTTACAATAAATGCTGCACTTTCCTTTGCCACAGTAGATTGGCTTTACTGCACGCAGGCGAGTGGACCCAAGTTTGGTTTGGTAACACTTTTCCTAGTAGCTTATTTGCCTGGGCTAAAATCTGGGTGTCTGTGTAAGGCCAGAGTGGAGGAAACATTTGCCTGAAGCCACCATGCAGGCAGCCTTCCTTTCATGGAAGCAGTCACTCGCCTAAGGATGAAGCCACCTTAACTGGCAGGAGGGGCAAAAAGCTTTCCCCATTAACACAGACCAGTGGGCTTTCATGTGGCTTCAGAGATCTAAGGTTCCATCTCTAGAGATTCTGATTAAGGTTTGGGGCAGGGTCTAAGAACTGGTAGTTCAACAAGCACCTCAGGTGATTCTGATGGAAGTTGTTTGTTGCATTTGGTTGCAAATTCCCGGAATGTATTCCCAGTCTATAGCATAGCATCTGGAACTTATTAGGCGCTCAATGAATATGTGTGGACTGAGTAAAACACTTTGAATCTGAAAGGGGAGAAAGGATGACAGGGGATCTGAGGAAGAATTTCATAAAACTGTACTGATCGTCCAGCTTTGTCAAGGCTAAGAGATTCTTCTTAGAATGTATTTGTTAGTAGGTTCTTGGGTTTTAGGTTTTGACGGTGGTGGGACTGGGAAGGAGGGGACATTAGAAAGTCAATTCCTTCTAAAATTACTGGGACTGTATATGTATATCACATCATCATGTTGTACACTTAGAATATGCTACAATTTTATCTGTCAATTATACCTCACTGAAACTGAAAAGAATTACTGGGACTGTAGGACCCAAGGGTATGTCAAGTTGTTTGTCAATGAATGTCACTTTCTATACAGACCAGTGCCATTAAATAGTCAGATAGAACCTGTCTTGGACGCAGAATGTCATTTATTGTCTCTACAATGCTTTATAATCCTAATGTTGTATAGCTACTTCTGATTTTAGTGCCACCTTGACTTCCAACTCTGTTCTGTTAACTCTTATCACTTACACCCTGATTTTTAAAAACTCAGGTATTCTGTGCAAGATTCTTTTCTCCCTTAAAGTTCCTTCCGTCTTGTTATGCTTTACTTTTCTCTCTGCACCTCTCCTGCACATCTCTAAACTAGACAGTTACATCTCTGCCGCCAATTTGATTCTCTGAGAAATCACTGAAAATCCTTTGGTTAAGGAATTTAGCCACCAGTAATCCATATAGAATGAATTTTCAACTTTTACGTGCTCATACTATATATTTTTCAGAAAGTCACAGATTCTGCTTAACTTGACCTAGCCAGGAGTCCTCAGACATAGGCTAAGGCATGTTTTTCTACCGGTAGGAAAGCTGCCACCAGGCTTAACGAAGATAAGAAGTGGTTGTGCAGCAAAACGTGACCGAGTTGCTTGGCCCTCAGCTGTCCTGAAGGTTGATAAGGTAATCCTATTGCCTGTGAGAGAGCGTGAGAGCATGTGGTCCCCCCAGCTGCCATCTCAGGGGGATCAGGTGAGGCTCCCGAGCCCCCCAGCTTTGCATGCTTGGATACGTGCCGGTGAGGTTGGCTGCTTCCACTGTAGCGTGAGTCTCGGTGTGTTCAATCACTCTGTCCCTGCCTTTTATTTTGGAGTCTCCCATTGTGAAAAGAAAACGGGAATTCTAAGACGTTTTAGATACTGCATTCTTCGGAGGCATTCTAAGTCTTTCGGACTTGTCTTCTTTCACCCGTGAGACAAAATCCCAGCACTAAAAATAACCCTGGGTGCTGACAGTGTCGAGTTAGGACACAATCCCTATCTCCTTAGTTCCAGAGTAAACAGTTGCATATCTCGTACCTTGGCCAATCACAGAAGTTGGGTCTCAGCCACTCTGCTATCTGCTCTCTCTGCTGGGCTTCTGCAAATCTATGCAAACCCTAACCCAGGAATAGTTCATTTTCATCCCAAAATTTGTTTTCCGTCTTCCCTCTGTATTACCACTTTATTTGCCCAGAAACGATCTCACTCTGTCCCTTCACTAGTGGGTCTCAAACATTAGCTTACATCAGAATCACCTGAAATTCACTGAAACACAGATGAACTGGGTTCCACCCCATGAGTTTCTGATTCAGTAGGTTTGGGTTGGGGGTCTGAGAATTTGCATTTCTTTCTTTTTTTTTTTTTTTTTGCCGTACGCGGGCCTCTCACTGTTGTGGCCTCTCCCGTTGCGGAGCACAGGCTCCAGACGCGCAGGCTCAGCGGCCATGGCTCACGGGCCCAGCCGCTCCGCGGCATGTGGGATCTTCCCGGACCGGGGCACGAACCCGCGTCCCCTGCATCGGCAGGCGGACTCTCAACCACTGCGCCACCAGGGAAGCCCTTTGCATTTCTAATAAGTCCCCGAGTGATCTTGATGCTCTTGCTGGTACAGGGACCACACTTTGAGAACCACTGCCCTAAACCAATTTTACTGATTCTGATTAACTACTGGACTGGGATAAATGTAAAATACCATCAGGTTAAGTTAAAGAGCATCAGGTGGAGATGCTGTTTAATTAAATTGGATTAAATGAAGACATTAGATCAATTTAAAATGCCAGCAGATAAATTTAGATACTACTGGGTCAACTTAAAATACCATCACTCATCCCTGGTGGCACAGTGGTTCAGACTCCACGCTCCCAGTGCAGGGGGCCCAGGTTCGATCCCTCATCAGGGAACTAGATCCCAAATGGATGCCACAACGAAGGAGCCTGCGTGCTGCAACTAAGGAGCTGGTGAGCTGCAACTAAGGAGCCCACCTGCTGCAACTAAGACCTGGTACAATCAAATAAATAAATAAATATTAAAGAAAAAAGACTATTAGTCAGAGATGATGGTTCACCCACAGGTCCTAAGAAAAGGGGCAAAAAAATCAAGAGCGAGTGAGCGTTTTGAGAACCTCTTTCTTCCGTAAATTCTTCAAAAATATATGGGAAGAGATGGCAGTGAATCGTACACCTTTCATGTTGATACAAGTACACCAGAACGTAAGGTTATGGTGCATTATTATATCAACTCAGCTGAATTATGGGTTGGAACATAACCCTTACAGTCTGATACAGGGCCAAGATGCTGATGAGTCCTAGCCCTTAATTCGGAAAATGGTTATTGAGGTTCTATTATGTGCAAGAAGCCGGATTAAAAATAGGTGCAGAAGTTAGATGACAAGATACAGTTCTAAGAGCTTACAATCCAGTAGGTAAGATTAGTCAGAACAATAGTACAAGGCATGGAAAGTGTCACGAGAGAAGTACAAATACATTCTTTTGGATGTTCAGAGGGAGGAAGGATCATGTGAAGCTGGGGTTGAGGAAGGGAGAATGAGAAAAAGTGTAAAAGAAGAGGGGGTCTTTTGAGGGGACAGTGGACATCTTAGGTCAGGGACTGGAGGCTGTTTGTGTATTTGAGGACACTAATATAGCACATGGGCAGGTAGATGGTCACTGCGTGTTTGTGGGTACACATCTTGAAGGATGAGTGTGACTTAGGTAGGTGGAAAAGGGTGAGAGTCTTCATCAAAAGAATGGGAATTTTTAAAAAAAATATTTATCTATTTGGTTGTGCCGGGTCTTAGTTGCAGTTCGAGGGCTCCTTTGTTGTGGCCTCCCAGCTCCTTAGTCGTGACCTGCGAACCCCCAGCTGCAGCATGCATGTGGGATCCAGTCCCCTGACCAGGGACCAAACCCAGGCCCCCTGCATTGGGAGTTTGGAGTCCCAACCACTGTGCCACCAGGGAAGTCCCAAGAATGGGAAATTTTGTGGGGGAAGAGTAAGAAAGCTGAAAGGTACAATTTCAGATGTGAAATGCCAGCTTGAGGAATTTATTTCAAAGGCTTTGGCGGACCGGGTGTTGTTTTATGAACTAGGCAAACAGTCTGGTAAATAAGGAGAATGAATTGTGGCTGGGTGTGTGTAACAGTTACGTTCAGTGAACGTTTACTAATGTGCTAGGTTCTGTGCTGAGTACTTCAGGGGGAATATCTTTACTCCTCGTAACAGCTGATGGATAAATACATTATTGTTCCCATTTTACAGATGAGGCTATGGGGACATAGCAACCTAAAGGGAGTTGCCCAAGGTGTCATAACTAGTAAATGGTGGGGAAGTAATGAGAGCCTGAGGAAGGGTGACGGTGGCAGGAGTCCTCAGCAGGGGACGTGCTCTGGGGACATAACAGTATGGCAGAGGTAATATCCACAGGGCTAGGCAATAACCATGGTGAGAGAGGGAGCAGGATAGGTCAAAGGTGATTCAAGTGTTGAGGCTGGACAGCTTGAGAAAAAAGTGTTCCCATCACCGTGGTTTCCAGTCCTGATAATATTAGCATTGTAAATGAAACTTTGTTGTCTTTGAAAAGGAGAGAGCGAAACAACAAAGGAGAGAGATGCTTAGTTGAAAAGGATGTGAGGAGAATGAGTGTTATTAGGTGAAGGGGGCCCTGCTGTGTGTGTGAGGAACACAGATGTAGCGTGCACTTTGATCCCATTTATAGCCCCGGCAATGCTCCAGAACCTTCCATTTCTCTGCCAGTATACCCTGTGAATTCTTTGCACCTTCTTCCTTAAAGAGGTAGAGTCTATTTTCCCATCCTTTGAAGCTGGGCTGTCCTTGACCATATTTAACGAGGTTTAAACGATGTTGTGCAACTTCTAACCCTGCTCTTTGAGAGGGCTGCACACTTCCACTTGCTCTCTCTCTCTCTCTCTCTTTTTTTTTGCAACTTTTTAATTGGAGTATAGTTGCTTTACAATGTTGTGCTAGTTTCTGCTGTGCAGCAGAGTGAATCAGCTATACATATACATCTCTCCCCTCCTTTTTTGGATTTCCTTCCCATTTACTTCATCACAGAGTGTTGAGTAGAGTTCCCTGTGCTAAATTGCAGGTTCTCATGAGTTATGTATTTTATACATAGTAGTGTGTATATGTCAATCCCAATCTCCCAATGTCCACCTGTTCTCTCGATGTGAGCCAGGCCACAACAAAAATACCACCCAACCAACCTTCAGGATCGTGAGCAAATGAATGATTGTTGTTTCAATCCACTGCATTTTGGGGTCATTCATTATGAGGCAAAGTCTAACTGATTCACCATGTTACTTGATGGACCCATTCAACAATATTCTCAACTGTAGATTTCCCAGCCATATACAGGCCCAAAGGACTCAAGACTCAACGAGTTGTTCTATCACCCCACTGTAAACGCTTGACTTTCCAGTCCTGGAGGGTTTAAAATTCATTTCTTCATACGTTTAAAACAGAGCAGAAGAAGTCTAACTTAGTTTGTCGACTCAATGATAGATCTGGGAAAACTTTCTCCTGGGTTCCATTTTTAAACAGCAACACCACTTTGACTTCTCTTGATAAGAAAATTCCCCATAAATGATCGTTGTTGTTGTCTACATCAGTGATTTCCGATCTTGAATGAGCAGAAGTATAACCTGAATGCTCTTGGGCTCCATTCTCAGCGATGTGATTCAGTAAGTCTGGGGAGGGGCTCAAGAGTCTGTATTGGGGCTTCCCTGGTGGCGCAGTGGTTGAGAGTCCGCCTGCCGATGCAGGGGACACGGGTTCGTGCCCCGGTCCGGGAAGATCCCACATGCCGCGGAGAGGCTGGGTCCGTGAGCCATGGCCGCTGAGCCTGCGCATCCGGAGCCTGTGCTCCGCAACGGGAGAGGCCACAACAGTGAGAGGCCCGCGTACCGCAAAAAAAAAAAAACAAAACCAAAAACAAAACAAAAAAAGAGAGTCTATATTGACAATAAGGACCCAGGATGGTTATGAGGCAGGTACTTCGCTGATCACACTTTGGAAATATTGGCCTAAACATTGAAGGTTGAATCTGAAATAGTCTATGTCTCCTCTGTGGCCTTGCTCTGTGATTTGCCCGTAATTACAGGTAACTGGAAACAATTTCTGGAACAGGCCAACTGGTAAACAAGTATCAGGATACTGAGAATGCCCATCTCCCATACTTATGCCACGTAGATGCCAGATTTACTCATGCAATACCCTGTTTTCTATGACATTTTTCTTCTAAGTGAGGTATATTGAGGGAATTCATAGAATGAGGGCTTTGTTTCGTAGGCATCTTCTTTAACTTTCATTAATCATTGACATTCTTATTCCTACCTACCAAGGAGACTTGAAAAGTTCTGTACATAGCAGGCAGAGGGCAAAATTAATTGGTGTCTAGATTTCTTTAAGTCTGTCTCCCTTTTTCTAAGGGTGCTTCCTAAAAGTGTGGTTTGGATGAGAAGCTTCAAAATGTGTATAAGAGAGAGAGAAATACAGGGGTTAAGGGAGAAAATGAGGTGGGGGGGGAGAGAGAGAGAGCGAGAGAGCGAGAGAGCGAGAGCGAGAGCGAGAGCGAGAGCGAGAGCGAGAGCAAGAGAGAGAGAGAGAGAGAGAGAGAGAGAGAGAGAGAGCGAGAGAGATGGTTATGCTAGGTAAAAAAAAAAAGATAGGAGAGGGTTTGTAAAACTATGAAAAGGTAATGTTTACCACTATTAGTTTCTTTCAGATTTTCAAGTTTCAGGAAAATTCGTGCAGGGTAAGGAGAGGGAATTAGCTGTTTCAGTCTAGTTTCTTACTTGCAGGATTCCTCATGAGTTTGAAAGTGAATTACAACTTGAGGAAGTGACCCTGTCCTTTGTCTGAGTTGCTGTCATTTTCTATGCTTTGTGCCTGACCAATTTCACCGGACGACTCGATAGTCCCTGAAAGAAATAGCCACAGCAGAAGTGAGAAGAGAGTTGGGAATCTTTAGAAGAGCGTCTTGTTTTCCTCATGCCCAAGCAGGGCTATTTTAAATTCACCTTTTCACTCATTTCCCCACTTCACTAGAATATAGAACTTCTTTTCCTTCCATTGATGACTTTTTAAGGTTTAATGGTCTCTGTTGTTTGAATGAAAAACACAAAAACAAGGAGTACATCTCATGGGGGAAACACCCTGATTTTTCTCTGTGGTAGAGGGATCAAAATGTGTGGGTGAAAACAGGGAGGAACAACAGAGCCACTCATCTGAGTCCTGGGTTCTCCTGCAACGTCAAATCACATTCGGACTGTTTCTAAGGTAGTCTGGTTTCAGAGCAACTGGTGACCTTCTTAATCCAAACATCCATTCAATTTAGTGAAAGAAAGATCAATCCATCTGGTTGTTTGATTGGGTTGGCCTGTCCATTTGACTGAAACCATGGTGTTTCAACCTGAGAAGTGGTGGGTTTGGGGGTTAGTAGGGAACTCCAAATCAGAATCTACCAGGGAAATTGCTTTTGTTCTTTAAAATACACATGTTCAGGGCTTCCCTGGTGGTGCAGTGGTTAAGACTCCACCTGCCAATGCAGGGGACACGGGTTCGAGCCCTGGTCCGGGAAGATCCCACATGCCGCGGAGCAACTAAGCCCATGAGCCACAACTACCGAGCCTGCGCTCTAGATCCTGTGAGCCACAACTACTGAGCCCACGCGCCTACGGCCCGTGCTCCGTAACAAGAGAAGCCACCGCAATGAGAAGCCCACGCGCTGCAACGAAGACCCAACACAGCCCAAAATAAATAAATAAAATATATACATTTATAAAAAAAATAAATAAAATACACATGTTCAGGCTTCTTCTCTCAGTTTTGGATATGCCTTTGGGGTCCTCAAAAGTCACCGAGGTCATTCTGACAGCCCTCCCGACCCTTGTTGAGATCCTTTGAGTTAAGTAGCCCCGTTTTGGCAATTTGAAAGGCTTAAGATAGTTCCCTGCTCCAGGGGTTTTAATAAAAAAAGAGTGAACCGCCGGTTGCTTTTCTAAAAGAGAAAACATGAATAATACTGTACTTATCCTAAATGACTGGAAAGATCATTTCTTTTGGGGGGCTTAGGGTGCTTGTGCTTCAGCTCGTGTTTTAGGAAGGCATCGACGCTGACAGCACAATCGTGAACCTTTGGTTCAACGGCGTCCTCTACTTCTGCCCTGAACTTGGACTGAAGCTGCTTTCAGGCTGGCTCTGACAGTGAGGGGCTTTCTCTTTTGAATGTTTGTTTTAGGATCTAAAAGCCAGCCTCACCCGCAGAATAGTAAGTCCCCTGTACGACGAGGCTGTGTGCTATCCGGGGATTTACGAGTGGCTAAGCTGCGTTAGGAACAGACCTTTATGATCAACTTCCCAGTCAATTAAAATTCCAGCTATGACTAAGGCAGAATTCAATTAAGGTTAATTGGAGCTTCTGAAAACTGCTTTTCCAAAGGGAAACCATGATGGGATTGTGATTCCTAGTGGGTTTCGATCAGTTTTAAATAACTTTCCGTGTGCCTTTCTTTTCTTGGCAAGACGCCTCTTCTCCCTGCTGCCCCCCCTCCCGCTATTATCATTCGATTTAGATGTTGATTTCTCTGTCATAAGTTATCAAGGTGACTTATTTGGTTTTGGCTGTGTCTTTTTCTTAAAAACAAAAAAACCCAGAAAAACAAAACAAAACTCTCAAGGCTCTCAGCAGACCAGAACCCTTCACCAAATCGCAACCTGCACTGTGGCGGGACCCACCTTGGTCCGACATGAAAGAAATATAGTCATTTGGAAGATGGTGACGACATTTCAGAAGCAATTCTCCAAACTGGAAAAAGAACCCATTTCTTTTCCTTTGTCATTAAGGTCGATGAACAGGTTCTCAAACACTGTCAACGATGGGGGGAAAGGAAGCCGGGGCGGGGTGGTGTGTGGAAAACAGGTGCGGGCCAGAATTACGATGCAAGTCAGGCTTTCCATTCTACCCGAAATTTTATTTTCTTGTCGTCAAAGGCTATTGTGACAGTTCTTAGCACAGTTGATTGAGCTGGGAAAACACATGGGACGGGGCCTTAGTCACCGAATGCAGAGCATGTATTCTGTAGCTTGTAGAGCCGTGTGGAGCAAAGGCGTGGATAGCAATTTCAGCAGTTTGTTTTCTCAGAGTTTCCAACCTATTGTTCATCACCGGAGATTAATAGCACCGAGCTAAAGAGACGTTTTCTTTCTGAAAGAAGAAGTGGAAATGTGTGAGTCGGGGGAGACGTCGCAACCGCTCAGATGTTCCGTTGTTCGTGGGTTCTTCCAACTAGCAGAGCTGTGCATTTGCCGCGGCAGCTAGGAGCCCGTCGGATGCTGCCTCCTTCTTGAATTGGCAACTCTTTCCAAGTTTCACACACCAGTGCCTCCCCCTGTACAGGTGCTCGCCGGGGCACACATACTGGGGACAATTTTGTCCGGAGCGTGACTTTGGAAATGGCCTTGCTTAGGAGAGCAGAGGAAGGAGTTAGCTGAGGCCAGTAGTAAAGGCTGTTGATTTGTGTAATTCCCGTCTTTGTGCATTTCAGCCGATGGTCAAACAATGCCGTGGACAGGCTGTGACCGGTGGCAATGAACAGGTCTGTGTAGTGTCACCTGTTTTAAATGAGCTTCTTCCCAATGCCTCTTTTATTTGTATGTGAGGATAGTATTCAGATTGCTCCTGCCCCCTCATAGGAAGGACCCACATTGGAATTGTTTTCTAGGGATGGTCTCGTTGGCACGGTGTTCCAACGCACTGCTTTTCTCTACAGACGACGCATGGCCTAGGAAGGAATGTCCCTATTTACAACCTTATCTTTGCCAATTTCCTCTTCCCTTTCTTTTTCTTTTTTTTTAAATAGCATTATTGGAGTATACTTGCTTTACAGTGTTGTGTTAGTTTCTGCTTTATAACAAAGTGAATCAGCTATATGTGTACATATATCCCCATATCCCCTCCCTCTCACGTCTCCCTCCCTCCCACCCTCCCTATCCCACCCCTCTAGGTGGTCGCAAAGCACGAGCTGATCTCCCTGTGCTATGCGGCTGCTTCCCACTAGCTAGCTATTTTACATTTGGTAGTGTATATATGTCCATGCCACTCTCTCACTTCGCCCCAGCTTACGCTTCTCCCTCTCCATGTCCTCAAGTCCATTCTCTATGTCTGCGTCTTTATTCCTGTCCTGCCCCTAGGTTCATTAGACCTTTTTTTGTTTTGTTTTTTTTAGACTCCATATATATGTGTTAGCATACGGTATTTGTTTTTCTCTTTCTGACTTACTTCACTCTCTATGACAGTCTCTAGGTCCATCCACGTCTCTACAAATGACCCAGTTTCATTTATTTTTATGGCTGAGTAATACTCCATTGTATATATGTGCCACATCTTCTTTATCCATTCATCTGTCGATGGACACTTAGGTTGCTTCCATGTCCTGGCTATTGTAAATAGTGCTGCAGTGAACATTGTGGTACATGACTCTTTTTGAATTATGCTTTTCTCAGGGTATATGCCCAGTAGTGGGATTGCTGGGCCGTATGGTAGTTCTGTTTTTAGTTTTTTAAGGAACCTCCA
>NC_083098.1:143306178-143348678 GCF_949774975.1 Lagenorhynchus albirostris | reverse complement strand
GCTAAGACAGATATAAGCTTAATTTAGTACAAATAGGTTGGGGTGATTTCGAGGTTACTTGTCCACACACAACGAAGGGAGTGTGTGAGGATTCTGAGGTGCTTTGCACACCCACTCGAGTTTCAGGAGGACAATGAAAAAGACGCTGTGGCCAGCAACCAGGAGGCCTGGGCTTTAAAGACAGGTGTTGCACTTCTAGCTGCGGAATGAATTTCGGGCAGCAAGCAAACAGCCTCTGTTCATTCCTATATTAAAAGGCACATGCTTGGGCTTCCCTGGTGGCGCAGTGGTTGAGAGTCCGCCTGCTGATGCAGGGGACACGGGTTCGTGCCCCGGTCCGGGAGGATCCCACTTGCCACAGAATGGCTGGGCCCGTGAGCCATGGCTGCTGAGCCTGCGCGTCCGGAGCCTGTGTTCCGCAACGGGAGAGGCCATGGCAGTGAGAGGCCCACGTACCACAAAAAATTTATAAACCTGTGCAAACGGAAGGTGTGAGTAGCCCAGGGGCAATTTTTAAATTCACAGGCCCAGTGCTAAAGGCGATTTTCTTTTTTTGGAGCCCACTTACCTCTTTCTCCTCATAGCCTTCCTTCTCTTTCCGTAATATTTAATTTTCCTGCTTTAACTCTCTTCTTTATTTTGACCTTCTCTCCTCCTTTCTTCCTCACTCTGTTTTTCTCTCCAAGCTTCTTCCCCTCTCTCTCATTTCTCTAAGAATATAATAGGCTGACACCCCTCACCCTGGGAGTGGGGTGTGGAAACTGCTAGGGGACCTCCTCTGGGGACAGGCAGGCCGATGCTTGTAGCAGGGGCACAGTCGAGGCTTAGAATCCTAGTTTTCCTTGAAGGAAGGATGGCAATTAACCTTGGCAGTGGAGCAGAACTCGCTTGAATTTGTACCTGTAAATCTGTACCTCTCCTTAAGCAAATATGACGGGAAGAATCCAGATTTTCATCAGAAGTAAATTAAAAATGGAGTCTTCACCTTACGAAAGAATTCGCAGGGAGATTTCCTTAGCGAGCGGCTCTTCCTCCCTTATTTAAGGCGCATTTTCATTCAGAGAAATTCATCACCGACAGGGCTTTTTCTAGCAGGAGACCCCCTGAAAACGTGAGGCACAACTGGCTTAAGCGACAGCCCAGCTCACACCTTCACTAAGTTTACCAGCCGGCATTGATCCTTACTTCTTTTAAGCCCGGGTGAGCCTGTTGTGTTACTTCTGCCCATTGGGGCTTAAGACACTACCCATTTATTTGGGCTCATGGCTCTGTTCTCTCTTCCCTTAGGCAGGGATTTTGGCTTCTGTGATGCATGAGAAAGTAGGTCACTAATGAAATGCTTCATGCCACGGATAAATGCTCTGCCATCCGAACGGCACCCAAAGGATGTTTACCAAAGAGACAGTCCAGACGGAGAGCGAGAGGCACAGCCAGACTAGGACGCTTTCCAGGAACTGTCCAGCGTGTCACTGCAGTGTGGACGTCAGCTCTGAGCTGCAGGAGCTCTGGCCTGGCGGCAAATTCACGCAAAACGTCCCAAAGGCAATAGTGATGCTGGTGGAGGCACCACCTCCTTTGGCACAGAGTTTGCCAGAGGTTGGCTGGGGGCGAGTGGAGCCGTTGAAGCTGTTTTTCCAACTTTGCGTTCATCTCTGGTACATCCCGCTACCCTCTGATGATCTGGAAGGCTGGGCTCCAGGGAGGAGATGCAGATTGAAGTGAGTGATGGAGCCGGGTATGTCCTTTCTACAGAGACCATGATTCCCCTTGAAGATGTTCTCCGTTCATTGCAGTTACCTTCCCCTCACTTGTATTAGTCTCCCACCGCTGCTCTAACAAATGACCGCAAACCAGGCAGCTTAAAACCACAGAAATGTATTCTCTCGCCATTCTGGAGGCCAGAAGCGTGCACTCAGTTTCACTGGACGGAGGTCAAGGTATCTGCAGGGCCTCGTTCCCTCCAGAGGCTCTGAGTGGGCCTCTGTTAACTTGCCTCTAGCTTCTGACGTCTGCTCAAAGCGGCCACGCCGCCTGCTTTCTCTGCCTGTGTCAGATCTCTCCCTGCCTGTCTCTTATGAGGATACTGTGATGGCATTGAGGGCCTACTGAGAGAACCCGGGATAATCTCCCACCTCAAGACCCTTAACTTAATCACATCTGCAACGTTTTTGCCCAGTAAGGTGACATTTACAAGTTCTAGGAATGAGGTCCTGACATCTGTGGGGCCATTCTTCAGCTTACTACACCACCTCTCAAGTTTTCAGGAATTCTGTGCTTCCGTGTTAGGAGAGCAGTGATCATCTGTAATTATTGAGTGGCACTGGAAAGCTCTTCCTGCCCACTAAGGACTCTCCGGCCTCGTAGCACACAGGCACGTGCGTGTGTGTGCGTGCACGTGTGTGTGACTGTGTGATAAAATGCCCTGGCAAGGAGGGGCATTTTACCACAGACGTTGCTTCCAATTGCCTTTGTGTGATGCTAATAATAAAACTGGGTCAGTTTTATTTTGGGCGGACCCCTCCCCCCCCATCGCTGCCACCTTGGTACATCCCTGCTCTGGCAGCTTCTCAGTAAAGGAACCAGCTCCTACTTCATGGATCACGCTAGGCTCAGAGGGGTGAGAAGATCTGCCCACAGAGCTGAGACCGGCACTCATGGTTCCTCACTCACAGCTCAGGGCCAAGTCCTTGCCCCTTATGTCCCTCCTCGAGCCCCATGACTGGCTTCCACTTACTGAGCTCTGAAGGCTGCAGAGGTCCAGCTTGACCCTCATGCTCCTCTTCTGAGCTGTCATCTTCTGCTCTTTCTTGGGGGCTTTTCTCCTTCCCAATCGAAGTCTGGTTGCAGAGTGGGAGGTTCTTCTCTACTTTCCTGTTTCCTGGGGCAGGTGGAACATCTGGTCCAGGGGCCTCCGGGCTGCTCACCAGGGGCAAAGAAAGCCACAGAGATGGAGCAAAGATTCCAGGCATCTTATACCATTCTTACGGCTGTGAGTCACGCTCCGTAGTTCCGTGTTCCTTCTCTTAAATCGTGTGGGAAGTCCCCCGGGATGTTCTGGGATGTCCTTCTCACTGTACCTGGCCAGTGTTAGCTACCCAGGTCTGATTAGGCTGGAGGCTGCCTAAACCGCTCAGAGAGATGGGGCTGGCAGATCCTTCGAGCCTTCCTTCCTAATCTTTCTAGATGTGAGACTCTTGGGCTGGCCCTCGGCTTCCTGGGATGGCTCTGGGGAACTTCTGTGCACAGTTGCTTTGCACAGGCTGTGTGTTCCTCTCGCCAGCCCCCGAAATCATATGCACAGAGGCACGTAGAGGCCACTCCCCCTTGCCCTTTGGATTATACCCAAAGTAGTCGCTGAGAAGCTGGGGTAAACTACTGACTCGCTTTTACTAGGCCAGAGAAGGCCCCTGTGGCCTTTGACACCGAAGGAGGCCAGGTGGCCGTCATGACCCATTTGCCCTTCTGTGTGCTCCCCTACCGCTCTCCTGGGCTGTTCCTAGGGTGGGGACAGATCTCAGCAGGGAACACCCCCAGGCTGTCTTCACTCTAAGAGTGCGCACATCCAAAAAGAAACTGCCCATATTTACTGCCCCTGACCCCGATGAAAGCTCCAAGCCGTAGCCCCTGAGGCCCCATGAATATTTTAAACTTTGCTTCATCCATCTGGACACTCCTCTTTGGAGAGCACAGGGTGGAGCACGCGCTACCTTGCAGCCCATCTTTCTGTACAGATTTCCAGGTACCTCTCCCCCTCCCTCCCTCCCTCCAGTGGTGACCTTGCGGGCTCTAGTCTAGATAACTCTCGCTTTCCTTTCTCCTCCGGAGAAGTGGGACATGTCCTAAATTGGCTCTTAAAACTCCTTTAAGATTTTATGTGGAGTCTAGAAAAATGGTGGTAGAGATGAACTTATCAGCAAAGCAGAAATGGAGACACAGACATAGAGAATAATCTTATGGTTACCAAGGGGGAAGGGGGGGTGGGAGGAATTGGGAGATGGAGGTTGACATAGACACGCTACTACGTATAAAAGAGATAACTAATGAGAACCTACTGTTTAGCGCAGGGAACCCAACTCGGTGCTCTGTGTTGACCTAAACGGGAAGGAAATCCAAAGAAGAGTGGAGATATGTATACGTATAGCCGATTCACTTTACTGTACAGCAGAAACTAACACAACATTGTAAAGCAATTATACTCCAATAAAAAGTTAAAAAAGAAAAAAAAAAAGAGTTTCTCGTTTAGCCTTCCAGGAAGACCCTGGCCCCTGGAAGGCCTCTCTCTCCTGCTTTCTCCGCTCTCTTGTGTTTGCCAGCTGTTCCTCACGGGCCAGTCCTTAAGGCTGATTTGACGTTGGTTAAATGCCAGCATCTTTTTCCGCTACTTTAAGCCCACGGTCCACCCTCTGACACAGCCCGGCCCCCCTGGGAGGACCCGTCTTGCTTGACGGGAGCCTGCATCCTTTAGGTCTTCTCCCTCCTTCCAGCTCCTGGGACTTTTCTCTTCACACCAAGCTCCCGGGCTCCCCAGACGGGCCTCTGGTTCACAGCTCTGCATGGAGCTGAGTGGAAGCATCCAGATGGCCCCAGCTCAGGTTACTGTGGGTCGGGGCCCCCTCTGGTGTTACTTTTCCCTCCATTTTCTTCTCTCTCTGCTCCCCCACCCCTTCCCCCTGCCCTCAACGGAGCAGTCTTTTCCAATCGCATCTTTAAAAAAGAAAACACTTCAAAATACGGAGACAATAAAAGACATAAAACCTGCCGAGGGACGAGGAGGTTATTTCCACACATGCGTTTTCTGACAATTTTGGCAAAGCTGCTTCCCAAACATCTGCACTAAATATTCCCCAACACAGGTGTGTGTTTAATGAAGTCTTGGAGTAAATAACACAGAATTGCAATCACCAGGCCGCTTGGGACTAGACAGGCCCTCTACCTGGGTTTACTTCTTGGGACTCCAGGGTGAGGGAGGCCCTGGGACCTGGGCTCCGGGGCTGCACGGGGATAGATTTGCTTTTGCTCAGAAGCGCTGAGGAGGCAGCCCGGCCTCAGGCCTTCGAAAGAGACAACACTAGCTTTTAAATAGCAGCACAGCCCTGTATATCAACGTGCTCTTAATTTAGCCACTGTGCTATCACTCTTCTGCTCCACAGATGAGAAAAACGAGGCAGGGAATAGTCAAAGTTTATCTCCTAAGTACCTCTGTCCCCTCGTCTTCAAGTTGAAGAGGATGGACTAAAGTTTCTCCTTATTCTCAAATGGTCTGATTCTATGAAATCACTCCTTCCAAATTTATACACTCTTGCTGAGGAGTGCGGCTGCCTCTCTAATTTCCGAGGGATGTGAAGGGTTTTCTAGCAATCTGCGGGCTGAACTGAATGCGTCTTTGTGCTTTCCATCACGGTCTAAAAGAAAATCTTTGGAATTGTAGCAGAAAAAAAAAAAAAAACATCTGAAAATGTCTCAGAAAAAGAAAAGTACCTTCACGGTAGCCTCTGTAGCACAAAAGGCAAAAGAGCTTGACATTTTCCTAGAAGTGAAGGAGTAGGTGCAGCAATTGTTAAGGGTTCATGGCAAGGGCTCCCAAGAGCTCTGGGATAAGGATGGGATCGTTACTGAACTTCTCAATGAGCTTTTTAAGGGATGACGCACTGGCTGGAACCTAGGATGCCATTATATTTCTCGGGTGAGGAAAAAAAAAGACTGTTTTAATGCATCTCCTGTCCTACTCCCCTCTTCAGTAGCCTGTGGACCTACGTATGTACGTATGTATGTATCTCTCTCTGTCAAATCCATATATGTACGTATATATCCATCCATCATCGGTCTGTCCATCTATCCATCCATCTGCCTTTCTTTCCCTTGATCTCACCTGCCTGCTCTGACTCTGCCTCTTCTCATTTTTGTCGCGTCAGGCTGAAATTACTTGCCTTCCCAGTAAGGATGAATAATGATGCAGTGTTTTCCCACCCGCAGTATGTCAATCTTTCTCCTGAGTGGACTGTTCAGATAGGTTTCATTGAATTAAAATTCCAAGTCTGCCCTGAAAGTTGAAGCATACATCTTTAATGCTTCCTAAGGGTTTTCAGAAATTCCACTAGAGCTGATCATAGCTGCTGATGGTGGGGCGCCTCTACTCTGAATGGTCCCCCAGGCCTTTTAGTATGATCATCAAGGAGGTGTCCCCAGGTGCCTGTTGGCAGTAAGGGTCGACATCTTCCCATTCAAATTCTCTTTGTCTCCTGAGGTGTGGATGGAATTTGGAGGCTGCGGAATCCCATGGAGGATGTGTTAATGCCGTCTCTTCCTTAAGGAGCTTGAGGTCTTGGAAAGAAGACACGCATTTTCTGAGAACAAACAGAGTCATGAAGTCTACAAATAGAATTTTTAACGAGCAGATCATCTCTTCCAGGTCCCCGGCCCTGCTGATTTGAGTTGCTGGAATGTAGCGACCGTAACTGGCATCGATTGAGAGCGTAGACATTGTTACAAGTGTTGTACACGCATGAACACACTTAATTCCCACAATAACCCAATGGGGCAGATACTATTAATAGCCTTATTTTACAGGAAGGGGGTTAATGAGGTAACTGATATCTTTTGGATGGTGAGACGCACATTCTGTTCGGGGATTAAAGAGACAAGGGAATCCAAAAAGTGAATTTCTGTCCTACCCATATTTAAAATTCCCTACTGGCAGGCAAAAATAATTTTAAAATAATTTAAAAAATAGGGCAATAAGGATAAATAGGGCAGGGAAAAAATAGAGCAACTGCGGCTAGATTCCTGATCTGCTGGGGTGGACGTGAGTAGGGATACAGGACATCATCTCGAGATCATCCTCGGCCCCTGGTCGGCTGTTGAGAACATCTGTAAGACAGGTGGGTCGCTTCAGCTCTGTGTCACGGCCATTCTGAGCCCCACGGGGCTGACGATGCCTTTTCTCCATCTCTAGTCACGCTCTTCCCGCTGGGGGGCGCAGACTCGCCGGATGCAGTAGGATCTGGGTTTCCATCTATGCCTGATTTGTGCTGCCCTTTACTCCGCAAGTTTCTTGGCTCCTGAGGGGTGGAGCGGGCAGAAGGAAAAGGGAGCTCTAAGGACCAGCTGCCCATGCCTCTGATGTTTACCTCTGCGTCTGTTGGCAGGTGCAGGGTTGAGGAGGGTGAGGGGACGGAACCCAAGTCGCTCCTTCCGCAAGGCTGGTGGGATCTCCGTCACATTCCATCAACACTGTAGGCGGTTAGTTGCCATCCTTCTGGACAGGACCATGACTGCCTATGTTTTCCAAAAGGCTAAACTTGGCTTCTGTTTTTAAGCCTTTAAACCAGCGCGTGGAGAAAGCAGGTCCCTCCAGTGCAGGATGTTGACAGCTTATCTAAGCTTAGAGGCCATGAAGGGTGTGATTTTGCATATGTCCCTTCCTGATGCCAGTTGGCACGGCAGAACTCAGCACAAGCCCTGAGCATTTTCGTGCTGCCCCCTCTCTGTGCGTGCGCGCGCGCGCGCACACACACACTCACACCCTGTGCGTTCCAGACAGGCTGCTTCAAGCAGGTGACTAAGAAGAGACAACAAAAGCATTGTACCAGTTGCTTTGAAAATGGCTCCTTTCAAAATGCCCTTGAGATCTGGGTGCAACTCTCTGTCTGGAGTCTATGGGGAAATGCCGTGTACCCAGCACAGCGTTCTGAGGCACAACAGTTCCTGTGTCGGCCGACTGTGCCCTCTTCCAAGCCTGTTTACAGCAAGAGCTTTCACTGCCAGAGCCGCTCACGCTTCTCAAATTCAGGACATAGCCACTAGATGGCGCTAAAGGTCTGTGAAACTTGTTTCTGGTCGCCCCTTAAATCTGTAATTCCGCCCTTCGCTGAAGAATCCTTGCAGAAGAGAGAGACCTTGATCATAAATCCCACACGCAATAACAGGTTCATAATGCATCCTAGTGACTACACGTTGTATTTCTTTTTCTCCCTGAGAAATAAAATTTCTCTTTCAATGGAGAAGGATGTTCCTTAACATCTAACATGTGCTAATGTTAAATCTCTTTCCTAGGAAGCCTGCAAACTAAAGCCTTTAATGTGTACTGACCAAGACATCTGGGCAGTGTCTGCGGCGGGATGCCGATTGATAGCGTGAGGGACTGAGAACACATAAGACACAGTCTTGGCAGCCTGGATAGAGAGGGTTATTTTTCCCCTAAAAAATGCACCTTTGACTTGTCAAAAACGTTTTCTCATTGATCCACTGAGACAGAATCTGCAGGTTAGAGAGGCAAGTTTACGGAAAATCTCCTTCATCTTTGGAAGGGAAGTTAAGGGAAAAGAAGAGACTAATTTCTTCCATTTAAAAAGTATTTACGTATTTGAGAGTGAGTTTAAGAATATAATAGTGGTGGGACAGAATTACATTTCGTTTTTTCCCTGACTCTTCCATCCCATGGCCTTCCACATTACCTGGGTAAGAGGAATGACAGAACATTAAAAAAATGCCAAATGAGAGACTCAACAGCAGAATCTATATGAAAACAGAGCGCAATACATTGACCAACATCTCAATTTATTCTTTTTTTTTTTTTTTTTGCGGTACGCGGGCCTCTCACTGCTGTGGCCTCTCCCGTTGCGGAGCACAGGCTCCGGACGCGCAGGCTCAGTGGCCATGGCTCACGGGCCCAGCCGCTCTGCGGCATGTGGGATCCTCCCGGACTGGGGCACGAATCCGTGTCCCCTGCATCGGCAGGTGGACTCTCAACCACTGCACCACCAGAGAAGCCCTTCAATTTATTCTTAATATCGGTCCTTTTGTTAGCAGTGCCATGCAGCGAAAAGGGCTGGAATTCCCTGATTATGATGCACCTTTTGGTAGCTTATTGGTGAAGACTACGTGTTGATTGTTTGTCACGTGCACAGTGTGAGACTAGGTAAAAACCAAAACCAAAACCAAAACTGAAAAACCCACACACTTAAAACCAAATTGCATTGCAATTCCTTTGAAATCTCTACCTGTCATAGAGTCCCAGTTAAGTCTCCAAATTGCTTTCTGGGGTCTGCGCTAGAAGGGCAGGCGCCTTGCGTCTCTCTTTCCTTCTTGCGTGCCCAGCACCTGGCCTCACGTCTGACACATGTGTGGGGTCTCAATCTACTTGCTCCGGGAGAGAAGGGCATGAAGGACTGGCTGTGGGCCCAGCACGGAGAGAACATGTTAATTTCTATATTTTGTATGTGTCCCATTCTGAAATCTGCCTATTTCAGACTGACCCCTCCAGAGGCAGAGACTTACCTAGAGACCTTGCAAGCTTATGGTTGGAAAACGTAGGATCAAAATCACCGCACTGGGACTTCCCTGGTGGCGCAGTGGTTAAGAATCTGCCTGCCAATGCAGGGGACACGGATTTGAGCCCTGGTCCCGGAAGATCCCACATGCTGCAGAGCGACTAAGCCCGTGCGCCACAACTACTGAGCCTGCACTCTAGAGCCCCCGAGCCACAACTACTGAGCCCACGAGCCACAACTACTGAGCCCACAAGCCACAAGTACTGAAGCCCGCACGCCTTGAGCCCGTGCTCTGCAACAAGAGAAGCCACCGCAATGAGAAGTCTGTGCACTGCAATAAAGAGTAGCCCCTGTTTACTGCAACTGGAGAAAGCCCACGTGCAGCAACGAAGACCCAATGCAGCCAAAAATAAATAAATGGATAAATTATTAAAAAAATAAAACCCACCGCACCTCCATGACAAAAATGGGGACAATCTGCTCCTTTCAGAGAAATCAAACCAAGATTCTCACAGTTGAATGTGGCACAGTTATTATTATTATTTTTATTGAAGTATAGTTGATTGACAATGTTGTGTTAGTTTCAGGTGTACATCAAAGTGATTCAGTTATATATACATATACATATTCTTTTTCATATTCTTTTCCATTGTGGTTTATTATAGGATATTGAGTACAGTTCCCTGTGCTCTACAATAGGACCTTGTTCTTTAAAACTATGGAACGCGCCACGAATTTGCGTGTCATCCTTGTGCAGGGACCGTGCGAATCTTGCCTGTGTCGTTCCAGGTTGAGTATGCGTGCTGCTGGGGTGCGCACCGGCGCAGTTATTTGCAACAGCTTTGTTTGTTTTTATTACCGTGTATCATAAATAAGAGGCGTTTACTCCGTCAGTGTTTTTCTTCTCCAGAGTTGGATGATGTCTTCCTGGCTTCCACAGTGCTAACTAGCCATCTCACACTTAGCGCCGGCCTGTGCGGCCATTCGCAAAAGGGATGTCCACGGACAGTGAGGCACATGTTCATTTAGACCCTGAGAGAGACAAAACAGGAGCTCTTAATGAGGTGAGAGAAGCGTTTCTTCTCCCGTTGACGTGCTATTTTTGTCAAACTTCATTTTCAGATATAGAACAATATAGGAAGCAGATGCATGTGTTCTAGGTTTGGAGTTCCTCTTCGTTACTTCAGAAGACTTCTCCCCTCCCTCCCCTCCCCTCCCTCCCCTCCCCTCCTTTCCCTCCCCTCCCTCCCCTCCCCTCCTTTCCTTCCCCTCCCCTCCTTTCCCTCCCCTCCCCTCCCCTCCCTCCCCTCCTTTCCCTCCCCTTCCCTCCCTCCCCTCCCCTCCCGTCCCCTCCTGCTCTCCCTTCTATGCTCTCCTCCTCCAGACAAAGAGATAGGTCTCCTTCTTTCCCTTCAAGATGAGATAAATCATGGTCTCTAATCTTCAAAGGAGGAACAGTTGTGTCCTTGGGCTGCATCCCCATTCAGTGATGGAGAATCACAGGTCAAGGCTGGGGGACGTACCATCTACCTCCCAACAGCTGGGCCCCAGAAGCTGGGATGTGAACACAGCAGGAACAGAAACTGCTACCTCTTCCCAGCTGCTGAGGCTACAGACCCCGCAGTGAGGGAGCAGAAGCGGCCTCCTGTTGGCTGTCACACCCAGGAAGCAAACTGAATGCAGCGCAGATCACATTCCAGCTGCTCTTTCTTCTGGGAGCTCCTTATTCCGGTCAGAATGTAAGGATGCAGCTTCAGGGAATGCTTTTCTCTGTGGTCCCCTTCTGCTCTGGGGCAGCACCTCACCTGTCCCACAAGGGGTTTTGCTGGAGACTCAGCAGCGTAGCTCTCTCCAAAGATACGGCTTCATCGATATCGTCATCCAAACCCCTCACACAATTCTTGCTCCTTTGCCCTCTTTTCACATCCTTCTCAGGATCCAGGGGCCAGGAGTTGTGAAAGGGGTTCTGGGATCATATCCGTGAATTCTGCTGAGACAGGTCTGTCCCAATCGTCTTGATACCAGATACCAGTTTTTGGTGTTTTTTTTGCCATCTCAGTTGAAATGGAGGCAGAAAGAGTCTCTTTCTAATATCTCATTCCTTCAGGACTGAATGAGATCCTGTTGGTGAAAACCAAATGTGAAGAGGTCTCTGTCAACTATAACATTCTGTGCAAACGTCACTTAGGAGCATCTAATCTCTGCGAATCTGCTAATGCAGTCTTCTTACAACCACTCCCAGGAAATAGGAGAAAACCCTTTCCAGCGAGACAGTGTACATTCTGGAAACAATGTTTAGGTTCCAGGGTAGTTAGTGAGTGAGAATCTTTGGTAGGGGAGCAGTTAATTTCCAATCCTGTGTCCGAGGCAGTGGGCAGTGGCCATGTGCTGAGACTGTGCGGTGAATACTAACCGTCCTCAAAAATCCTGCCCGATTCAAGTGGGCTGAGGCAAACAGCGGCACATCAAGGGACTGTAAAACAAGGCCGTTGTTTTCAAGAGGCAAAGAGAAATTCAGTCAGCATTTAATAGCTAAGGGAATGAAAGTGGGGGAGGGACGAGTATTCCAGGGATGGGCGTGCAAACGGAAAGGAGAGGGACTCCACGAGGCGTGTGTGTGTGTTGTGTGTGTGTGATTTGTGTGTGTGTGGGGGTTGTGTGTGTATGTATGTGTGTGATTTGTGTGTATGTGGTGTGTGTTGTGTATGTGGTGTGTGTGTGTCATGTGTGTATATGTGTATGAGTGTGTGCTGTGTGTAAGTGCACACATGCTTGTGTACCTGTAGCTGGGGAAAGGTGCCTTCAGAGCATTAATTAGACACCTAATTGCCCTCTTAGAAAGTTGACGGAAGGAAGGTCTTGAGAGCTGATTCTGAGTTAAGGTTTGATAAATAGTGAATGTTGAGTCATGTTGAGTTCTGCCGTAATATGATGCCAGGGGTTTTCCCCGGGAGGCGGGCGTGGGGCAGTGCTTGGTAGACTTGGGGGGCATGTCACCTCAAGGTGGACGCCACTGGGTGACAAACCCCCCTTGGCCATGAGTAGACCTTACAGTGGGGCGAGGAGAAGAGAACTCAGCTATCGTCAGCCTCCTGAACTCCGGAACTTGCCACACCTCCTCCCAGGGGCTACAGCTTCTCCTTGTCACTGTCTGCGTCCCTGGTCGTGTCTCTGCATCTTCCCCTGGGCCCCTGGAGCTTTTCCTCCCCGTCTCGCTCAGCCTTAAACCTTTGCTCTGTTAGCCTGTACCAGAGCTTCCTGCCCTCCATCGATTACTTGCGACGTTCTTCTTGTTCCGTTGTGCGCGACTCACGCCAGGGTACCAGTAAAGCGTTTTGGTCAGTCTAGTTAGAGGGAGAAACACACTGATTAATAACTTGAAATACCGTCACGTGGATAATTTAAGAGTGAAAGCCTTCATGATACCATGCCTTAGAGAAAACCCCTGTTTCCACCTGCCATGCATTCTCCCAGGCACCTAATGACGTGGGCAGAGAAGACGTGCAATCATGTCTGTGTTATTTACAAAAACGGGATCTTACTACATGGACTCTTCTGCGTCGTATTTTTTTCACTTAACACCTCTTGGACGTCTTTCCAAATTGTGAGCCGTAGATCAACCTCAGCACCTCTTGGGGGCGCACGAGGACGTTATTTTGGGAAAACCGCTCAGGCAATCCAGGAGCTAATCCTTCCCACCCCAGGCTGCTGCCCTGCGACCCCTCTGTGCTGAATACCCTCACTCCTTTGCTCGGTGCCCACAGAGGCTGTGCTTTATGCCTTATCCGCACACTTATTGTCCCTTTATTAATGTGGAAAAGAACCACAGAAGGGCTGTTCTCTAGTTTTCCTTTCCTTCAGCTGGACCCCTAATGAGCTTTGATCACCTTGAGGGAGGAGGACACATATTCAAAATGCCCAGCGTCTCTGAAGGCTGCGGTGCTGCCAGGCTGGGGGAGAAGCCTGGGAGGAGGGGCCCCTGCAGGGACGCTGGGGACAGAGCCGAGGCTCCTCTGATTCCTTGGGAAAATAACATTTCTCTTCTGTCACTGCCATTAGGTTGCTCACAAGATGCATCTGCGCTTTTGTCTAAAAGCATAGAAGGAGAGCAGGCGCATAGAACCAGAGCAGCTCTGCAGCTGCCTTCCCTGTCCTCTGCTAAGACCTGTTGCCTGATGGCTGGTATTTTTGCCTTTAATCACCGGCCTTAGAGTTCGAGGCTGGGGGTGGTGCCTCTAACTCTGCAACCTTCATCCTCACGTGGCATCTGTTACAGACCTCACGGGCAGGGGCACCCTTAGAATTTCAGCTTTTCCCTGAAACGAGGGACCTAGTTCAGCAAATGACTCTCTAACTTCAATAGCCTGTCTGTCTGATCAATAAGGAAACATTTTTGACGAGTTTGATATTCAGTTTTGAGGAGGAAAATGACCTCCTTGAGCTGGGAGAGGAAGGATTTGTGCGCCAGGGCAGGAAGACCTTGGCTCCCACCCTGAGCTTGTGGAAGGAGATGTTAGGGTAATGCACACTTGGCTTCTTTTGCCTCTGTGACAACTTCTATCAGGACCTTTTATTTTCCTTCTTAAGCTCAAATATCAAAGCTGGTAGCAAACATTGCAAACCATGACACCAGCAGTCACAAAGAAGGAAAAACAAGCTTCTTGGAAGGGTAAACGACATCCTTTGATTTTCTTAGGGACGCGGTTAGATTGTGAGGTTTCAGAAGGAGTTATTCTGACCCTTGAATGGGATTTCCATTCGGGAGAAGGTTAATTCCCTGTCTTACCTCCCTCTGTCTAGTGTGTTACTTTGTGACACTTTCTCCTCATCTTACCCATGAGGAATTTGGGGTACCGTTAGGCTCTTCTCATCTTACCCATGAGGAATTTGGGGTACCGTTAGGCTTGGTAAGTCTCCAGGAGCAAGTGGCATTTGAAACCTTCGTCCAGCTGCATATTAAGATAGAGTCTCTGTTAATCTCAATTTTCCTATTCCTACTGGGCTTGAGATCAGAAGATAGTGTAGATGCCCAAGAGAATTCCAGCACAGAGGCAGGAAACCCACCGAAGTTTGGGAGTGCTACCTCGCAGGGACAGTGGGGCCTGGCCCTACCTTCACCTGGTAGTTCCTGGTACAAAGAACTCAGGTTTGATGCCCTGGATGGGCTGTCCTACTTTTTGCTCTTTTTTTTTTTCTTTTGGCCACGCTGCATGGCACGTGGGATCTTAGTTCCGCGACCAGGGATCGAACCCGGCCCCCTGCATTGGAAGGCGGAGTCTTAACCACTGGACCACAGGAGAAGTCCTCCTACTTCCTGCTCTCTAGATGCTTGGGATGCAGGACAGCAAACCATGGTCAGATAGAATCGTAATTGTGGGCTTCCGATTAAATGGGATGTGCCCAAGGCGTTTTCTTCACTCCCAGAAGACATAGAAGGGAGTTTGGGAGGAATCCTTATGCTACTCAGAAGTCTACACTTCCGAGAGGTTTGGAGGAAGCGCCTTCTATCTTGGGGGCAGACCGATTCCAACTCTGAGGCAGATATATTGAAATGATGGACCGGGAGTGTGGATACCCATTCAGGGTCTGAAAAAGAAAGACAGGGCTTAACAACCAAGACACTAATTGAACCTTGTTAGAAATCAATGCATTAAATGGAATTGAGCTGCTGGATGAAGCCCCAGCCAATCCGGGCCTGGGGTTTGGGCACCTTCGTTTATCAGCTCTGAGTTTAGCTTTGTTCAACGATAATCTGATAGCAGCTCTGCATGCTGATTGGCTGGGGGCGGTTCTCTTCTACAATGAGAAACTAATCAATCATGTTACAGGCTTTTGTCTTGGCCAAGGTATTTAGATTTCAGCCAGCTGGTAAGCTGCCTCAAGGCCACCTGCTTGACTGAAAAATAAAGCATCAGTCTCTTTCCCCTTGCAAGGAGAGGGGAGGAAGTATTGACTTGTGATAATTTTAGGTGGATGATTAAATTTGGCCTCTTAGGCTCCAGCTGAAAATTCAATTCAGATGACTGGTTTTTCTTTGCATATACCGTTGAGCAATCCTGTGTACTGCCATGGCTAATGTTCCTGTCTATTGTCCTACAGAACCCCCGGCCACTGTCTATTTCGTGTGGCTGCCGGCTTCCAGAACAGGACGAGGAAATGCACTCTTACCACGTTAAGTTAAGAATAACTCTTATGCAGGCGGGCGCAGAGAGGCTCTCCAAGTAACAAAATTGCTCTGTTGGAGAAAATAGGAACAGTGATGATTTCTCTGATGATAGTTTATAAAATATACCAGTTTCCTCTGGTGCATTTCAAATGTACAGGGCAATTGGTCACGCGTCTGGCGTCATTTGGCCGAAAACATCGCAATCTCAGATGCCAAAGAAGTGAACGAGTTCCATGTGTAAGAGCTGGCCGCAAGTCAGAGGGACATTCTTGACTCTCTCATTCCCCACATCAAATCCATCAGCAAATCCTGCCATTCTATCTCCATAACATTTCTCCGAACTTGCTTCTCTGCATCTTCACAAAGTACCACCCAGTAAACACCTCCATCATCTCTCACCTGGATGACTGCCATCACCTCCTAAGTGGTCCCCCTCCTTCCATTTTTGCCTTCCAAAATCCATTCCCCTCTCAACAGCTAGGGTACTCTTAAAAAAAAAAAATTACGTCACGAATCCTCCTTGATTAAAAACTTCTAATAGCTGCCCATCATACTTAGGTCAAAATGAAGCTCTCCAGTAGAGTCCTGAGGACTTTAGGAGATCTGGCCTCTGCCCACCTGTCTGACCTCATCTCACACCTCTCTCTTCTCCCTCGCCCTGCTCTTGCTGTGTCTTAAAAACGTCAAGTTCCCTTCCATCTTAGGGCCTTTGCACTAGGTGTTTCCTGTGCCTGGAACGTGCTTCCCCTAGCCAAGATCTTCACGGAATGTCATCATATTCATTCTGGCTTCAGCGACTAATGCACACTAAAGTAGTCTAGTCCTTTTGTATTACATTTTCCTGTTTTACCTTTGAAATAGCACTAACCACTACCATACATGTTTTCCCTTGTGTATTCGTTTATTGCCTGTCTCTTTTACTAGAATGTAAGATCTGTTACAATACTGACTTTGTTGTATCCAGTTTTGTAAACAGCAGGTACCCAGTAAATGGTTAGCTTGTAAAGGAATGAGCAAAGCCTGGCAAAGAAGAGATTTTCCTAAGTGATACAGGAACAGGATGCTTTAGGTGTAGTCCTGTCAAGAGTTAGGAGATGAGGCTGACTGGCTTCTTGCACGTTTATTTTTGATCCAAATTCTGAGCATCTAAGTTATCAGATATTCTCCGAGACCCAATGTCTGTGATGATGTTAAATGTACTCAAACAATGACAACCTCTTATCTTGAGGAGGTAAGAGATTGACCTCATTCTCAGCTGATCTGATCAACTGAAAACCAAATGTGCCATTAATTTTAGGATCCATTATACGTGACATTTCTGTCTTGCTAAATGTTAGGGGCCACTAGGAGAATTGGAGAAGCTTGCTAACCAATGTATCTTTATGCACATTTGGAATTAATCATCCCTGGGGACAGTTTTGTACTCACCCTGAGTTGAGGTCTAGGTCTTAGTTTTCCAGGAAGGGCTGGTGTCTATGCTGTGTCCTCAAGTGTCTAAAATATCTTATTCATGCATGAACAAAGGGCAGGCGTGATTCAGACAGGATGAATCCCCAAACCTCACAGACAGGAGAAAAATGTGGAGTCGTGATACTTGAAACATTTCTCAGCCTCTCTTGCCAGTGCTGGTACTGATGTTCTGAAGAACATTTCTGAAATGAACTCTGCTAAGGCTAGGTCAGTGACACCACAAAAAAGAATTTTGCAATTAAAAAGGCTTAGAGGGTTCACTGGCAAGATGGCCTTTTCTTTTCTTTTTTAAAAAACAAGTCACTTAAAGAAGTAAACTCAATAGAAGTCTTTCCTTACATCAGTTTTACCATCAGTCAAAATGAAGGCATCCAGGCTGAGAAAAGCCACCATTTGAGAAACTCTAAAGGGCAGTGTTTTAGAACTCAGCCTTTGCTTGGGAAGCCATTTTTAATGTAATGAAGGCATCTGTATGGTGACTTCAGTGGTCCTTAAAGTTTGACAATCTATGGAGAAAGATAATAGGATTAGGAAATAAGATATAGATAAAACAGCTCATTGGAAAAGTCCTACCTTTTATGAACATCTATAAGCTTTACTATTTTAATGTACCAGATGGATGGAAGTAATTTCACATATTACAATGAAGGAAAACAATCACTTCCACCAAATCACATAATATTCAATGTACATTTACTACTTTTGACACATCTGGGTCTCAGGATTTAGATCTTACTAGCTGTTTTTTTTTTTAAGATTTGTTTATTTATTTGGCTGCACTGGGTCTTAGTTGAGGCACGTGGGATCTTTAGTTGTGGCACGTCGGATCTTTAGTTGCAGCACGTGGGATCTTTAGTTGTGGCATGCGAACTCTTAGTTGTGGCTTGTGGGATCTAGTTCCCCAACCAGGGATCAAACCCGGGCCCCCTGCATTGGGAGTGTGGAGTCTTAGCCACTGGACCACCAGGGAAGTCCCACCAGCTGTTTAATAAATTAGCCAAAATACCCCAAATCAGCGACAATGAAATGAATGAAAAAGGAGCAGGAGGGTCATTCGTGTCTGGGGTCCCCTTGGTGCTCTAAGGGGAAGCAGCTATTTTCCTGAGCTACCCTGTGATGAGAAATGACCATAGGAGTTGACGTCAGTTCAGCCTCTCTCTTGAATGGAAAGCAATTAAGATCCATAATGAGAGATTATCCCAAGGGAGGAGTTTTAAATCAGACAGTTGACGGGTTCTTTCCGACAATTTGCCATTACCAGGACCACACACACACACACACACACAGAGCAAAAATGACCACAGAACTCTGTGAGGGGACAGAACGGGAAGTTTAGAGAGTATTTGAGCTGGAAGATCTCAGAGAGCGTCCAGCCTGAACTCCCTATTATGCCAACAAGGGAACAGAGACCTGAAAGGGTTAAACGATGTGCTAAGTGCCACACAGATAATGACGAAGTGAGGGCTGGTACCTGAGTGTGGTGAACCATAGTCTTTCTAGACAGAACGGAAAATTAGAAAAAAGCCCCATTATTTCTAATGCTGATTATACTATGTCTTCAATGTCCTTCTGCTACACGGTGGCATATGTTTGAAGGAACTATGACGTCTGCGTTTGAACACAGGATCTCTTACTCTTAGCTGTCTGATCTTAGGTAAATTATTTAACCACTCTGGGTTCCTGTTCCCTGATCTTTGGAAAGTACAAACATAGGCAGTGGTGAACTTTAAAAGCAGTATGTGCGAAAGCTAGTGTAGAGTAAGAAAGGTGGCTGTTCTTATTGCATTAGAGGAAACGTTGTTTGCTAGTTGAGAGAGTGGGCACTGGAGTCAGGCTGACAGGCTTCGATTCTCCCTCCACTTCCTAGTTCTGGGACCTCCTTAGTTCTTTAAGCTTTGAGTCCTTTCACTTTTTTATTTTTATTTGGTTGCTCTGGGTCTTGGTTTCGGCAGGTGGGTCTTAGTTGCGATAGGCGGGCTCCTTAGTTGTGGCACGTGGGATCTAGTTCCCTGACCAGGGATTGAACCCGGGCCCCCTGCGTTGGGAGCACGGAGACTTAACCCCTGCACCATCAGGGAGGTCCCAAGTCCTTCACTTTTAAAATGGAGAAAACAAAATACTTACTTGATAGAACTGTTGTGGAGAATTAATAATATACTTCATGGAATGTGTGTAACTGCATTGCACGTTGTAAAGTTTGATAAACATTGGCCATTATGATAATTATCTTAAATTTTGCCACAAAGGATGTAGGGCCAGAGTCAGTAGACTTTATAAAGGATCAAATAATTAATATCTTGGGCTTTGCATGCCATTTAAGGGCTCTGTTGCAAATACTCAACTCTGCCCTTTGTAGCAAGAAAGGAGCCACAGACAACATGGAAATGAATATGCACGGCTGTGTTCCGATAAAACTTTATTTACAAAAACAGGCAGTGGGCTGGACTTGGCTTGTGGGCCATACTTTGCTAACTCCTGATAAAGGGCAATTAAGAACTCCTGCTCTATGGCTTCCGGAGGAAGGCATCTGTTGATACAGGTAAAGGAGCAGATATAGTTTTTCATGGAAAGAAGAACTAGATAAGTCCCCTTTAGACACGCTTCCTATCTTCAGACCCTGTTCATGGCAGAATTTACACATAGTAGGGCAAGAGTCTCTTTTTTGCCTTCTGCCCGAAGCTTGCTTTCTCCCAGCAGACACGGCCAATCAGGCTCATAAAGAGATAACCTAAGAATCACCTCACAGTCAGATCCACAATCCACCCAGTTTCTATGCGGTCCTTAGATTTCATGTCATGATGTCAGCATACAAGATGATGGATATTACTTCCAAATGCTGTGTGGTTCTGATACTGGCATGATTTGCACAGTTCACTAGGGGTTTTCAATTTTTCTTCCCCTGCTATTTGTGGAAGAGCAGGTGGTTTCTGCTTTGCTTTGAGTCCTAGGACCCTTCATGAGAAGGTCTTCAGAGACAAGGTATTTTTGGCTTTGACGCCACGCTGTGATCTTTCTCCGGTTGTTCCTGAACCCAGCAAGCAGAAGGTCAGTTGCTCTCTTTCTGGAGATGATTAAAGGTGGCACTTTGCTCCAGAGTGGAGGTGTAATCTTATTAATCTGGTACCAGAGTACATCTTTCAGGCAGAAAAAAGAGAAGTTTAATCTTGTCTATTTTCACATGCAGTATCAAGACAATTTATTTCCTATCCACTGATCTAGGTTCTGGGACTGTAGGAAAGAAGCATCTTGGGCAGCTGCAAAAATTAGGGAATGAACTCTGCTACCTAAACATTCAGTGGCTTTATATAACACAAAGCACGGTGATTGCCAACAGCAGTCTAAATAGTAGTGAGCTAATCATTAGGGTGTGGCTCCCAGACTTTCTCAATGATCCAGGGTTAAGTGTTCCCCACAGAGCATGTGTGCAAAGGAAGCTATTTATGGGAAAAAAGATCAGGTCCTTGTGGTCTCAGCAGAAACCTGTGACCAATATTTCCTGGTTAGTGTTGGGGGAAGGCAGTTAAAAAAATACCACGACGTTTAGGAGAAAAGGAAAGTTCTCTCATATTTCTTTTCTTTCTTTTCCATTATGGTTTATTACAGGATATTGAATGTAGTTCCCTGTGTTCTCTCTCTTTTTTTTTTTTTTTTTTTTGCGGTACACAGGCCTCTCACTGTTGTGGCCTCTCCCATTGCGGAGCACAGGCTCCGGACGCGCAGGCTCAGCGGCCATGGCTCATGGGCGCAGCTGCTCCGCGGCATGTGGGATCCTCCCGCACCGGGGCACAAACCCGTGTCCCCTGCATCGGCAGGCGGACTCTCAACCACTGCACCACCAGGGAAGCCCTCTCATATTTCTTAAAAAATTTTTTTTTAAATAAATTTATTTATTTTTGGCTGCATTGGGTCTTCGTGGCTGTGCACAGGCTTTCTCTAGTTGTGGTGAACGGGGGCTACTCTTCGTTGCGGTGCACGGGCTTCTCACTGTGGTGGCTTCTCTTGTTGCAGAGCATGGGCTCTAGGTGTGTGGGCTTCAGTAGTTGTGGCACACGGGCTTAGTTGCTCCACGGCATGTGGGATCTTCCCGGACCAGGGCTCGAACCTGTGTCCCCTGCATTGGCAGGAGGATTCTTAACCACTGTTAAGGGAAGCCCACCAGGGAAGCCCTCTCTCATAGTTCTGACATTAAAACATATTATTTCAGGACGTTCATAGACAGATATTGATAATTAATTTTCCCAGAATCCTCCTTACTGTAGACCTTTGACTCTCTTGGGGACGGGGCATCAAATTTGTCATCTGTAATCAGAGTTCTGGGGAGTTAGTAGGATATTACCTTGCCAGTTCTCAATTACGGAAATTTTTATATTGTTTTCATTATGTGACCAGTGTTTCTATAGGTATTTTTTAAATTTTTAAATTTTTTATTTATTTGATTGTGCCAGGTCTTAGTTGTAGCAGGCAGGCTCCTTAGTTGCGGCTCACTGGTTCCTTAGTTGCGGCACACAGGCTCCTCCGTTGTGGCATGCGAACTCAGTTGCGGCATGCACATGGGATCTAGTTCCCTGACGAGGGATTGAACCTGGGCCACCTGCATTGGGAGCGCGGAGTCTTAACCACTGCACCACCAGGGAAAGTCCCTCTACAGGCGTTAAAATATATTTATTTTCTTGGGCATGATTTTATTTTTGTCTGTCCAGACAACAGAGTTGTCATGCCTTCAAAATGGACTCATTTTATATTCTTCAATGTGCTTTCTGAGGTAACGTCTAATTATCTGTTCAATTAATTTCATATTAATGGTGATGAATTAAAGTGCAATCTTTTCAAAAGACATTTACTTTTCAAACAGAGGATTCTGTGAGATATAGGACTTTAACCCAGAGAGCTGACTCTTCAATCACATATTTGGTGTGGAGGAGCTCTCTGTGTAGGGAGGTGGTGAGGACAGAGAGGCTGGAGAGCTCTACCTCATCCTCTCTGAAGCCCTCAGACACATTGCTGCAGCTCAGCTTTGAATAAAGCCAAGTGCTGCAATGCAGACAGGGTGGCGGCAGAGGGGAACAGACAATGTTGGAGAGCTCAGAGAAAGGGCTTCCTCCATCACGTCAGACATGTCCAAAAAGTCCAAAGGATTAGGAGGCCTTATAGACTATTAGACTTGGCAGAAAGGTTGGATTTGATGATCCTGAAGAGTCCTTTCAGTGGTGTGCTGGGTGGGAAAGCTGTCTTTTAGATGTTTGAAGAGACAATGTAGGAAGGTAAGGAGATTTGGCAGTTAAAGACTGGATGAAACTAAGGCAGTATTTACAGGCAGTAGCAAGGCCAAGTCATGGAAACAGCATGAGGAGAAATGATGCTCCTGGCAGCCTTGCTGGTCGCACCACAGGTTCATGGAGGAGCAGGTGCTGGAACCCGCAGCACCTGATACCCAGCCTTGGGACGACTTTCCACACGACAGGAACACGAGCATGTTTGATGACAGAAGGAAAGGACTGGTGGAGGCTTGTTGAGGGTGCTGGAGGGGCAGTGCTTTGTTTTTTTCCTTTTAAATAAATTTATTTATTTATTTAGGGCTGCGTTGGGTCTTCGTTGCTGCGCACGAGCATTCTTTAGCTGCGGCGAGCGGGGGCTACTCTTCGTTGCGGTGCGCGGGCTTCTCATTGTCGTGGCTTCTCTTGTTGCGGAGCACGGGCTCTAGGCGCACGGGCTTCAGTAGTTGTGGCACGTGGGTTCAGTAGTTGTGGCTCACGGGCTCTAGAGCTCAGGCTCAGTAGTTGTGGCGCACGGGCTTAGTCACTCCGCGGCATGTGGGATCTTCCGGGACCAGGGCTCGAACCCGTGTCCCCTGCATTGGCAGGTGGATTCTTAACCACTGCGCCACCAGAGAAGCCCTGGGGCAGTGGTTTTTGAGCAAAAGACACCTCTTCTCTCTGAAGGCTGAGAGGGAAGCCCAAAAGGTGGATAAAGAAACAAGGGAGGTGGATGGACGACCAGTGCCAGGCTGTCATGCTCCTCGGGAGAATCCACATTAATGGTAAATGAAACCTCTCTCTTCACACACACACATACACGCACACGCACACACACACACACACGCTAACAAATAGTGAACAATGAAATTCAATGATTCTTACTTGGGCTGATTCTTCCCCTTTTCAAGGAGTAAATCTTCAAATGATTGCTGTGACTCACCATCGTGGATTTAGGTAGGGAGAGAAAATTGTTCCCATTTTCCTGTTTAAGTCTCTTTTAAATTAGGACTATTTTGATGCAATTCTTTGCCTCTAGAATGTAGATTATGGTGGAGCTGGCTATAGTTCATGGATAGGTGAGATCACCATCCTCCTTCCCTTCCTTTCTTTCTCTTACAAACTGATTTCTAAGTGTTGGCCACATCCCAGGACTAGGATCTATAAAATAGCCTTAACGATTTTACCAGACTAGTAACCATGACAAGATACCTCTTGAAGGTAGGATAATACAAATAATAGAAAATCTACCAGCTCTATGCTAGAATCAAGCTTGGGGGCCCAGTGCACAGCAGGTACACTTTGTAAATTTTCTTCCAATGCTCTTTGGGTTAAGCTTGTTAGGAAATGCTAGGGGAAAAATAATGGGTGCTTTCCAATCACCATAAAAAGACCCAGATTCCTTTAATTGCACATTTCTTGTGATGACAAGCCTTCATTCCTGCTCTACCTGCTGATTCCCACCTGCAGTTCAGGACTGAGAGCTAAGAGCTAAGACGATCCTCCTTCTGTATTTATAATCTCAGGATAAACCATAGACGCTAGAAATGAATGCGTAAGTTCACGTTTATCCAAAATTCAAACCTCCAGAGAGCTCATATTAGCAACGTGTATTTCTAAAAGTGCTGGGCAGTGATGAACAATTTTCATAATTGTCACCCAAGGCTTAGAATAATCCTGAGAGGCAGTCTGGATTATCAGAGAGGTGCCTTTTTGTTCAGTCTCAGTATTCGATTTCTTTCATTTGATTTTCTAATTTGCTGAAAACAGAGGATGGTTTATGAGACCTCAGCCGGAATATTTGATTAGCAGGGGCCACTGAACGTCTAGCCATTTTTTCTGAATGGGAACAAAGGGAAAGCGAATCCTGCTTTATTCTCTTCCCCGAAGAGGCCACAGGGATGGTGAGAAAGTCCCTTCTTTAAAGTAAAGCTGCTTGTCAGAAGAGAAAGGACTTGTCTCGCCTACCTTGCTAGCCACCTGCGTTCAATCACAAAAGGAGACATCGCCACACAAGGGTTAATTCCTAACACCTGACTCCTCCACGAGACACTGCCAGCGAGTCTAGCCAGCGAGTCTCGCCGCTTCCCTGGTCTAATTACCCACTGAACGCTGGGGTGGGAGCCCGCTTGGCAGGAGGCCCTGCCCTACCTGCTTGAGCGCTTGGGTTGGAACACGCCTGGTTTTTAATCCTATACACGGCCCAGTCTTCTGCTAGTTGTTATTTTCCTTCCTCACCTCTGGACACTTCGCGCATTCACTGGCAATATCATCACAGGAGAGCTCGGCTTTGACGGAAACCTCTTTGAAATGATTTTTTTTTTTTTTCCTGTTCTGGCTTGCACTTGAATAATTCTCCAACAACAGCACGTCTGATTGAGTTGGCATCACAAACCCTTTTGTATGCTATTTTTTTTTTCTTCGAGAAATATTAAAGCCTGAATAAAATTGGAATGGCTGCCTGGTAATGATCTCATTATATATAAATACAAAAGTGCTCGCGGCGGGGGGTGGGGGGGCGGGGGTACATAAGGACTCCCAGGCTCAGGTATGCGGCGAATACCTATTACCTTGCAGGTGTCCGCCCACGGGCAGCCCTCCTCCACGCCGCCGCCACCACGCATCCCTTTCAGCCTCAGGTTCAAGTTGCAGAGAACGAATGGCTGATGGAAGGTGGGAATAGGGTTTTTTTCTTTTCGCCTTCGTGACATATGTTAGGAGACGAAAGGAACCCGGGCCGTGTGTTTACTTCTCATTTGGGAGCGTCACATGTTCTGATTGGTCGGGAAGCCAAAAAAGGGCAGAAGGAGAGACAATTGGTGATGGTTGCAAACCACATCCGTTCTCAATGTGAAGCTGCCTCGTTTGGTGAGGATAATTGTTTTGAGGTAGGGACGGACGCTACTCAGAGATGGTTACCAATCCCAAGCCCGCCCCTCAGTTTGAGTTCTTAGGTAGCAAAGCGCACACACAGATGGCGGCAGTCGGAGTGGGGCGGGGGGTGGGAGAGACACTCTTACTGTGGGAGTTTATTAGTGCTTAGCCCCAGTCATGTTTTCTGGCTGCCAAGGCGTAAGCGCATGAGTTTAGCGCATCACAGAGGGCCACGTGTAGGGTTCCGTTCCCGATATGGGCTAAGCAACCCTGGACAATTTTTACCCGCTGTGATTAGCATCGAGAAAAGCCATTGGATAGGGGAGATGGTAGACCCCATTGCTCTCAACGTCCGTCTTAGGTTCTAAAGGGGCATTCGTCTAAAGGAGGATTGCCATCTGCCATCTTAGACCAGAAAGAGAGCGGTGGTGGTGGAGGAGTTCCAGGCTGTTTCCTCCGGCATGAGGTTATAAAGTGGATTTTTTCTTTCTGACAGCCATATTGGGAACTATCGAAAATACAGAATAATACTATGAACATAAGTCTTTGGCAAAAGGATGGCATGAATGGCAAAGATATTTTGCCCATAGTTAAAAGTCTTTCGTGCAATGTACATGGTATGTTGTAGAGCAGTGACAACAAATTCCTGTTGACTGAGGGTTATGGCCATAACACCTAAAGAAGGGAGTGTTAGGCAGATTACACAGGGGCCTGTGTGGCCGGAGGGGAGCCCCTGGCATCGGGTGGGACCATTCTCACTGTGCAGAGGTTCAGGAAAGACGTTCTCAGCCATGATGGGATCCATACTGTACACATGCTGTTTGATACACTTCTAAGTTTTTCCTTAGTCCATTATGTGTTGACATTTGTAATGTCTTAGCCTCAGGGAAAGAATCTTCCTTCTCTCCTTCCAGTGCCACAGCTACTGTTGGGATCTGAGAGAACGTTCCCCCACTTGTGCTCTGATCTCCTTGGGTGATGGCAATGGAGGGTGAATTCAATTGTTTGCAGAAATTGAGCATTGGGACCCCAACTTCTCGTAGTTTTCCTGTTCCTTGTGGAAGGATCTAAGAGAAATAAATCCCCATTTCAGTAATTACATATCCCCTCCAGTACCCAGGCATATCTCGGGATGCCTCCATTTTGATGATGATGATGATAAAGAAACGACCGTTCTTTGAGAGTTTAACACACGCCAAGCACAGGGCTGCCTGCTTTACACACTTTGTCTCATTACTGGGAGGTGGATACTATTATGTCATTTGCAAGATGATCTTACAGATAATAGTTTGATGTCTAACTGGAGAAGGACTGGTTTGTGGTGACACATACTTGGAGGCTGTGGAGGCCTCCTGTGGAAGCAGGGGGCGAGATGGGTCACACAGAAGAGAAATCTCTGAAGGAATCCCTTGTTTTCTCAATCCCTTTGCGCTTAGTTGACCAGTTTTCATGATGACTTCAGTATTCAGCCTCCGTCGTTTGCGATACCACAGAAATACGAGGCACAATCCCTGCCTACAGGGCACCTATAATCTAGCAGGTGGATAAGAGGAGATTGTGAAGACACCACCACGTGGAACAGATTTGGGTTTGGCCTCTCATCTCCTATTAGCCTTTGTGGGCCTAAGCTGCTACCGCTTCTTCCTTTTTTTTGGTCAATGCCATGTGGCTTGTGGTATTTTAGTTCCCTGGCCAAGGATGGAACCCAGGCCCTGGCAAGTGGAAGAGCCAATTCCTAACCTGACCTACGCTTCCTTCTAAAAACTAAATGATTGGACTAGATAAGAAGTTTGCAAACTTTTTTTCTATAAAAGGCCAGATATAAATATTTTAGTCTCTTGGGGCCCTACAGCCTCTGACTACTCAACGCTGCCGTCATAGCATGCAAGTGGCTGACGACAGTATGTCACAGATAGGCATGGCTGTATGCAAACAACTTTGGTTACAAGAACACCCATGAATAAAAATCAGGTGTGCTGGATTTAGCCCCTGGCCGACCCCTGGACCAGTTGATGGCTATCAGCCCTTTCTGGCTAGAAAATGCAATCGTTTCTTCACCTTCCACATTGATTTCAGCCTTGGAGTGTGGAGACATTTCTTTGGCTTTTCTCTTCTTGAGGAGGAGTATATAAAAAATGGCAATAGAAGTGGTCCTGGAGAGGCACCAGGAGGGATACCCAGCAATGTTTTGATTGAAATCGCAATGGGAGGAAGCCATTAAAAGGAGTGGGGAGAAAGGTCCCATTAATCAGAGATGGGCACTGCTGTTTTAGTTGGAGATCTGGCTATGAGCTCAGCAGGAACCCAAGGAAGACAAGATGGGGTAGGCTGGAAAACTGGCTTTTCCAGAGGCAGAAGGCTAAAGAATTCTTTTCAGAACAAGATTTCCATGAAATTTCTTATATAAAGCTTAAAATCCAAGCATAGTCAATAATGAAATTCTGCTTGTGTTGGGAAACACAATCTAGCATAGCAACGTAACAATCTTAACAAAGGACCCTAACAGTCCTAACAGTCTAACACAGTATAAACGTAGGTTTCATTTTTGTTGCAAATACCTATATCTCTCCATTTGAAAACTCTCTCATGTGGTTTTGCCATATATTTGAATAACCAGGGTTTCCAAGACATTTAAACAGAGGCACAGTCATAGGACTCTTCCTGTTGCAAGTGACGGAAACACCTTGTTCAGTTTGACCTAAAACACGGGATGTGTGGGCTCAGAAGACAACACAGTCCAGAGGGATGCTGGCTTCCTCTGGGGGAAGTGTCTGATCCGGAATGTCGCACGAGGTCATTCGTTTCCTGTCTCTTTCATTTCTTCTTTCTTTGTGTATCAGCCTCATCTGCAGGGGGACTCCTTTCTGGGTAATAGGATGCTATCCCAAGACTCACTTTCTTCTATGACCAAATACAGCAAAGGAGCAAGGGCTTCTTTTTTGTCGAAAGCGATGGCACGGTCTCCTTGGCCCTGATTGGGCCATGTGCCCATTTCTAAACCAACTCCTGTGGCCTTAGCCAGTTAGGGCCCACTACACAGCTAAGAATGGTAAAGGGGAGGTTCCCCAAAGGTGAGTTGGATTACATCTATTGGACTGAGGTGGATGATTTTGGGTAACTACCAGCAAATGTCCAGTGTAGTGATACATTATAATTTTCAAAACACTCTCGTGGAAACGGTCTCATTTGATTTTACAACAGTTTCATGGGAATACGTGTGTCAGGTATTATTATTTCCATTTTCAGATGAGAACACTAGGGCTTAAATCACATGACTTGTTCAAAGTCACATAGGTGGTGAAAGATGTTGTATTACATTTTTTCCTTCACGCTGTGATGTTTGACCACTGGACAACAGAACTGTCACCTCTCTTGTTTTGGACTAGATACCTATTAATATCACCTAAAAGAGAATTAGCACTTACCATATCACACTGGCTTATACTGATTCTATAGCAAAGTAAGAATCTCACTGGCTTTTCCACATGATTGCTGGTAAAATGTACCTAAAATGGCTTTTTGAACCTAAGTGCAGGGCTACCTTTATTCCTGTGATATTTTATATTAAATGTCCCCCACTGCCAGCCTGGCAAGGACTTTTGAGTCATGTGGAATCCAAAACATTAACTGTCTCTTCCAGCTTTGTACCATCTTCAAGTTTAACAAATAGCTGCTTCTATTTCATCTTTTAAGTAATTGCTGAAGTGGTTGAACAATATATGTAACATTGACTAATGACTGACTTTAATCTGGAATGAAGTCTCCAGGTGACACGTCACAGGACCCTACCTTTGGATTTGTTCAATATTTTTATAATTGATATGGCTGGAGGCTTAACTGATACGTTAGAAAGGTCAGTCACATCACCGATGGAATATATCTTCTCATTTGACCTCTTGTCCTATATTTCTGATATGAGCAACATTTTGATTGAGGACATCACCGTTTACAATGAAAAGCCAAATGATTGACATGGAGTCAGTGGTAACTATGATGTCGTGAAACCCCCGCATCATTTATCCTGGACAGAGTCAGGAAAATTGTGGCCATTCAGTTAATGTTACAATTACAGAAATGAAAATAAGAAGGTAATCACAGTGGTGGTCAAGCATCACCATCTGAGAAAATTTAGGAAGAAACAGACAGTACGTATTCCCCTAGTGACCTAATTTTCTTTTTTCAGATTAGAAAATTGAAATTCTAGAACTCACATGGAAGTGATACCAAGAATTCGGCCAGAAATATTATCTAGGACTCAGCTTCTCAGGCACGCACGTGGCAGGTGGGCTGTAGGCTCATCTGGTGGCAGGGATGGCAGTGAGGACTTTACCCAAACGTGCTCCCATCTTATAGCTTTGGCTGGGGGTTAGTTCGAAGCACTTTGAAGGAGGATGAGAGATTTTTATGAATACTAGAAACAATTTTATCCATTATTATCATCATTTAAACAGGTTTGAGAAACATCACTGTGCAGCTTAATTTCTCTAAAAAGACCCCTTTTAGGACTGGGCTCAGCCCTAGAGCGGGAGGCTTCTTGGGAAGGTCTGGGGGAGGCACCCTCGTCACTTTCGCCCTGGTCACTTTCTCCCCGAGGACCGATTCCACCGCCAAAATCTTTGCAGCCCCTGTGTCCCAGCTGATGACCATGTTCTCCCAGACAATGACCGGAACACAGCTGTTCCTGCACTGCCTTCTCCCATCTCTGCTCCCTCTTCCCCACCCTGAGAGCTTGTAGAAACAGCACCCTCACGTAGGTATTTCCTAGAGAAATTTTGCTTTCACACTAATGGATGGGTTTCACGGAAGATGAACAAAAGCGATTCTCTTCTCTTCTTTCCCATTAAGTGATTAGCCTTGAGATCTGGAAAATACCGTTTCTGTTTAAAAGGAGAAATATTTAGAGAGCAAGCTTCACCTTTTCCCAGCTGCTCTCAGAAAACGAGAAAACAGTCGCTTGTTCTCTTGTTCAGGGCTCTCCCCCGCCCTCTCCCCTCCCAGCGGCCCCCTTTCCCCATCACAGTCCTTCCTCAGCTACAAGCACAGAATATTGAGGTGCTAATAAGCTCAAAAATGTTCCAGCCTTGTGTTAAGCGTCAGCCACATTGCACTGCTCAAGAGAGGTTAAATGCTTGTGTGAACCTGTGTTTTCCACCCCCGGCCAGGCAGCCCTAAGCCGGGCTGATCCGGCCTCGCCTGGGCCTCTCCCCACAAGAGACTCATGGCGCGGCGGGATGATTGAGGTGACCTCAGCCTCCCCAGCAGCTGCTGACTTGCACTTGGAAATTCAATCCTCTCAAGGTAATTCCTCAGCTTAGGAGAAACTTCCAGCAATGAATTCTGACTTTGATGCAGGGCAAAGGCAGGCTCCCTGGCTTCTACAGACGCCAGGCCTGGGTTGGGTGAGAAGCGGTGTGTTATCAAAGCACTTTTACAAGTAGGATTTTTGTGGGCTCATTAGGAGGTTTCTAGCAATTTCTAGAACACTGTTCTGAATCTTCTTTCCCTTCGGAGGTTTTCTGCATCCCAAATGACTCGGGCCCATCTGGCCACCCCATAGGCTACAAGGTGGCCTGGCTTCGAATGTCAGAGTAAAACTACGCTTCTGTCTCTTCTCGGCTGGAGCACCTCTCACTGCTTAGAGTGGCACTTTGGCACTAACGTCGGAGGCCGAACTAATTGTAGAAGGAGATATGGGGGAACCATTTGCCATGGTACCTCGGTCACCTCCTGCAAGCCGGTGGAAGTGGACATCTTGGCATAAACAGATGGGGTACCAGGTTCGGAGAAATTCTCCTCAATGCAGGAAAGTGGCCCAGAGATTCTGCAATAACCATCTGCTTTTAAGATTTTGGGGATCATTTTTCTCAGGCGGTAACCATTTCCCTTTCTTTTCCTTCCTCACTCCCCAAAGCCGCTCCCATCCCCAAGAGCAGGACCCCAGTGGTGGATGCAGGGACTGCCATGACATTCCTCTGCCTCCTCACGGGGGACGGCTTTGTTGTGGGAAGATCTGAATGTCCTTGTTGTCCCCTAAAGCTTCAGCTCCGAGTTTCAGGATGAGTTTCAGGGTCAATCGTCACTGAGCCCTTGATCATCTTTTATGCCCCGTAGAAGTATGTTTTTACTCATCCATTTCTTCAGGAGGTAAGAAATAAAACTGTTCCATTCTAGGCATAAATTAGCATCTATAACAATGCAGTGCAAAAAATGTAATTTAAATAGAACTGATTAGAATTTTGATAGGCACCTAGAAACCTCTAAACAAATGCTGATCAGGTAATGAGTGAACAAGCCATTTATTTCAGTGCTTCACTTCTCCGTTCGATGATTGGGTCACAGTTTCCCAAACATCTACGGCGACTGTTCATTAATTATTCACTTCTCGCTCAGTAATTGTCCAATTTAACTACACACCGTGAGCTTACAGGCAAAGCCACAGAAGACAGCAGAGGGAAAAAGGGACAACCTAGATAAAAGTATATTTTCTTTTTGTAATAACATTCGCTAATTCAAGGACTCAGAGAGAGGGTTAGCTATTGTTAGACCTTGGCCATTGTCTCGTCTACATGCACTGGACTAAATTGCTCACCATTTGTTAAGCGGGGACGTTTAAGCTCCAGAGTGGCAAGCTTTGCAGATGAGACTGTACAAGTTGGCACTCAGCCTGTCTTTGTGGGTAAAGCCTCACCTTTGGGTCAGCGAGCAACGTGCCATAAGTGGGACAGAGAAGTTTCAGGGTGCTATCATCCTGAATCACATGTTTTTCTTCAGGTGCCTCATCTTGGAAAATGTCCTGAATCAATCTGGAAGGTTCGTTTGCAGGGTTTTTCTCCTTTGATATTTTGGAGGTTTTTCTTTTATTAAGAAGATGAAAATGTTTCCCTCTTATTTCATGAGTTCGACACACGTTCAGGAAATTCTGGGTGCGGTGGCTTCCCCAGGATATCGTTACATTCCATGTTCCGCTTTACTTATTGATGATCTTCACTGGTAGTTAAAATTAGTTTATCAGCCCTCTTGTCTTGATATAATCTTGGTATTAGTAGGATGTCATCTGCTAGAATGCAGGTTAGTAATGAAATCCCAAGAAAGGCAATAAGTTAAACAATTGTTCCCCCCCCAAGTCAGAAAAAAGCGTTGTTTTAAAGGAAGAATCATCAGTTTATTATAGTTTTTAAAAAAATGTTTATTTATTTGTCTGTATAGGGTCTTAGCTGCAGCACGCGAGACCTTCATTGCAGCGCGCAGGCTACTCTCTAGTTGTGGCGCGCGGGCTCTCGAGTGTGCGGGCTCCGTAGTTGCAGCACGCGGGCTCTAGAGCGTGCAGGCTTAGCTGCCCCGCGGCATGTGGGATCTTAGTTCCACGACCAGGGATCGAACCGGCGTCCCCTGCATTGGAAGGCGGATTCTTAACCGCCGGACCACCAGGGAAGCCCCTTTATTATAGTTTTAATGTTGCCCTCCTTGTCCTGGGTGTTTTGTGGGTGAAGAACCTCCAGGGATGAGGCTCTACAAAGTGGAGCGTGCTTTGAACGAGCACCTGATATCTGGGGCAGGTGAGAGAACAGGGCTAGCGTGATCCTATGGTCTGGCGGGTTAATGGTTGGCATAGCGATTTGTGTGAGTGGCACTTGTCTTTCTTCCTGCTGCAGCCTGAAAAGAGAATGTCTTCCTTCCTTTGGGTCATGACTGGGTACAAAGCAAGCATCTAAGGTGGTACCCAGTGGAGAAGGCGTCTACGCTGCTCATCATTACAGAGTTCATAAAGCTGGGGTCTAGGTGAAACCCACATGCTGGCAGTGGAGTGACAAGCATGTGTAGAGAATTTCTGTTGATGAAAACAACAGTAAATATCTCTGGGACAGAGTCTTTGTTGCCTAAACTTACTGTATCCTTGGGGAAGAAAAAGTAAAAGTTTGTTATTGCCGGAAGAATTGATAGCAGCCTGGCTCTATGTTTGCAGAATTCAACCGTCCTCTGAATACCTGTTTCTTCAAATAGGTGTCGGGCCATTTTACAGCCGAGTAAACTAAGGCAAAGAGAGGTGAAGAGATTTGCCATACTCACAAAATAATTCTGAGGCCTAGGAGAAATGAGGACCAATGATCCACCGCAAAGCGATTTAAAACCACCTAGGCCTATGTGTATCCCTGTGCTTTTCTTTTAAAATAAAGTAAAAAGGAATTAGGTGTACTCTTAGAGATGGCTGGTACTGTTTTTGACAGTGATGATTTTGGTTCTCATGAACTTTGCTATTTAGAGATATGCTAAGAGATCTTACTACCTTGGAACAAGCAAATGGCAAACAGATAAAATATTGTGTTTGGGGTAATTTATTTTCGATGGCTTTGTTAACTGAGCAATTAACTGGATTATTTCCCTAGTGTGAACAGGGACTCTATTCATATTAAAACAATTAATTGGACAATTGTTGTAGGGTGAACGTTTACTCTCTTATTTTCTTCTCCTCCTCCTGCCACCTCTCCTTCCCCACATGTCTGGCTCTCTCAGAAAGAGCAATTTCCACCGCATAATGTCTACGTGAAGATTGGAAGCTCTCAAAAATCATAGCAAGGAACTATAGCCACACATTTATTCTCAGCCGATCTTTGCGTATCTTTGGATTTTTATGTTTTGCTTACTTTCCAATGACTGAGTTCCACGCTATAACATCTCCGTTATTTTGGTGGGTGGATTAGAGCTTATTGTCTCTCACAGCAGCCTTCGGCTGCCCTGGGTGAGACCTCCACAGCCTTACTTACCTTATCATAATATTGGAAAGCAATTTCTCTTGACTGCTGTGAACCGACACTAGAATTCTGAAATTCTGCCACGGTCATTAAGTGATTTCCAATTAGTTAATTGGTTTCACAGGCTGCTTCTTTCTAAACTGTACCTTAAATGAAAAGCGGAACCATTCATTTTTGAAAGGAAAAAATATCCTGGAGCCTTTGAGTTTTAAGATCCTAGAACGAAGCATACTTTGGAAGAAACGTCACAGAAAACACCAGTCCTGCAAACAGAAAATATTATTATTATTATTACGGAAAAGAACGGACGGTCTCTCCTGGCCTTGCCAACTGGTCGAGGGTTTATGTTGCCCACTTTAACTTTGAATCAAAGGAAGTGAGGTCGATTATCGGAGAGCAGCACAGAACATGGAGAGTTTCGAGATCAACATGGATTCTTCTCTAGGGAAGCTTCCTGGGCCTCTGTGTTGGGTCTTCAGGGCCATATCTGCCTGCCTGCTCTAGGATGTACTAACCCTCACTGAGCAGTGGGGCAAAGTCCTTGTGCATGGTTTATCAAGAAGCTGCTTTTTGGAAAGAGAACTCTATATGGTTAGGTATGTGGACTGACAGAAGGAATGGGGTGAAAGACGGTGAGAGGTTTACGTAGAATATCTCTAGTCAACACGTGTTGTTAATGGTGGGGGCCATAAACAGGATTTTTGAGCAATAACTGATTTGCACAGTAGAATAAATATTTATTCAATAGGGTAGATATGGTAATAATTACCCACTAGGGTAAATCAATCATCTGTTTTCCCTGATAGAAAACTTGGCTTTAATAGTAGGTAGGATGCATAAAATATGAATGCAAAATTTCCTCTCTGTTAATTAGACAAAAACGCAGCCAATCAAATAAGAAGCATCGGAGTCTAGCAGTTAAAAGCATGGACTCTGGAGACATACTACCTGGGTGGAAATCCTGATTGTCCCTTTCTAGCTGTGTGATTTGGGGCAAGTTGCTTGACCTCTCTGTGCTTGTCTCTGGGGAAATGGAGGAGAGGGGTAATACCATCCTCACAGGGTTGTTATGAAAGGTGAACATAAAGGGTTAAAATTCATCAATCCCTTAGAATCGAGTTTGAAACATAGTTTGTTAAAGAAACCAAATTTTATCGTATGCCATATTTTGAAAGATCCATCTTTTGATTTCTCCATTGAAAAAACCCTCCCCTCTTCTGGGTAACCAGCCATGAGATCCAGTACTCAAAGGAGGGCAAGAGCTGAGATGCTGGCAGTCCCTTGGGTTGGTCAGTCCATCTGTCGGTCAGCTATGTTCCCTGCCATTAGCTCTTTAAGACAATTTCTTTCCCCCAAATCGGTCAGCCTGACCTTTTTGTTAAAGAAGAATGTTTATGTCAGAGAAGTAGATTAAATTGGAATAGCAAAGGGGGCAGTAGCTGGAATACTGGGTCAGAAAGAGGCAGAGAACTTCAGTGTGTGCAAGTGTATATGTGTGTGTGTGTGCATGTGTGTCTCTATGAAAGACAGAGACAGAGAGACATGGTGTCAGAGAAAGACAGAGAGGACACACAGACACATTCACACAGAGAGACACAGGGACACAGACAGAGACAGAGAGAACATGCGGAGAGCAACAGAAAATCTTCGGTGAGTGGGAGACCGTGCACAGGGAAAGTCAGCACTTTGCTGAGAAGGAATTGAGAGACGTGAGGAACACTGAAGGCCAGGAAGGGAGCTGAGGACAGAAAGCCGTGACTGGCGATCGTGCCTTTACGTCTGCTTTAGACGTAGTTGGTTCATCATTTCAGCAGCCTGGAGTCCTTTAGTAATGACCTTATGGATTAAAACTTAAAACCAAATGAGATGTGTTTTCAAAACAGCACTCACACTGAATTGCTAACAAGATACTGAAGTTGGGCTCACAGTTATCCCAGAGCCCGGGTTATGCTGTTCTGCTAGACGGTCCTGGTGCTTGTTGAAGTGGGTAGGACCACAGCCCCGCTTTCTTCTGTGCCACTTCCCGCCCTGCCTAAAGAAAGCACTTTCAGGTGATACGCTGGCAGGCACAAGTAACGCATTTATGGGCACATGTTGCCTGGCCTCGATAGTAACCCTGGTAGAAACTTGTCTGCTTTTTAAAAAATTTATGTTTAAGTTTCCTCGGGCAGCCTGTTCATTCCAGTCGAAACGATGGTTTGAGAAATACTAAGTCCAGAATCTCATAATGATACAGGAGTTTTGAGACCGTGGTTTTTTTTTTGAATTTTATTTTATTTATTTTTTTATACAGCAGGTTCTTATTAGCCATCCATTTTATACACATCAGTGTATACATGTCAATCCCAACAGCCCAATTCATCACACCACCACCCACACCCCCCGCCGCTTTCCCCCTTTGGTGTCCATACGTTTGTTCTCTACATCTGTGTCTCAATTTCTGCCCTGCAAACTGGTTCATCTGTACCATTTTTCTAGGTTCCGCATATATGTGTTAACATACAATATTTGTTTTTCTCTTTCTGACTTACTTCACTCTGTATGACAGTCTCTAGATCCATCCACGTCTCGACAAATGACCCAATTTCGTTTCTTTTTATGGCTGAGTAATATTCCATTGTATATATGTACCATATCTTCTTTATCCATTTGTCTGTCGACGGGCATTTAGGTTGCTTCCGTGACCTGGCTGTTGAAATAGTGCTGCAGTGAACATTGGGGTGCATGTATCTTTTTGAATTATGGTTTTCTCTGGGTATATGCCCAGTAGTGGGATTGCTGGGTCATATGATAATTCTATTTTTAGTTTTGTAAGGAACCTCCATACTGTTCTCCATAGTGACTGTATCAATTTACATTCCCACCAACAGTGCAAGAGGGTTCCCTTTTCTCCACACCCTCTCCAGCATATGTTGTTTGTAGATTTTCTGATGATGCCCATTCTAACAGGTGTGAAGCGATACCTCATTGTAGTTTTGATTTGCATTTCTCTAATAATATGTCATGTTGAGCAGCTTTTCATGTGCTTCTTGGCCATCTGTATGTTTTCTTTGGAGAAATGTCTATTTGGGTCTTCTGCCCGTTTTTGGATTGGGTTGTTTGTTTTTTTAATATTGAGCTACACAAGCTGTTCAGATATTTTGTAGATTAATCCTTTGTCCATTGATTCATTTGCAAATGTTTTCTCCCATTCTGAGGGTTGTCTTTTTGTCTTGTTTATGGTTTCCTTTGCTGGGCAAAAGCTTTGAAGTTTCATTAGGTCCCATTTGTTTATTTTTGTTTTTATTTCCATTACTCTAGGAGGTGGGTCAAAAAAGATCTTGCTGTGACTTATGTCAAAGAGTGTTCTGCCTATGTTTTCCTCTAAGAGTTTTATAGTGTCCGGTCTTACATTTAGGTCTTTAATCCATTTTGAGTTTATTTTGGTGTATGGTGTTAGGAAGTGTTCTAATTTCATTCTTTTACATGTAGCTGTCCAGTTTTCCCAGCACCACTTATTGAAGAGACTGTCTTTTCTCCATTGTATACCCTTGTCTCCTTTGTCATAGATTAGCTGATCACAGATGCATGGGCTTTCTATCTTGTTCCATTGATCTATATTTCTGTTTTTGTGCCAGGACCATAATGTCTTGATTACTATAGCTTTGTAGTATAGTCTGAAGTCAGGGAGTCTGATTCCTCCAGCTCCGCTTTTTCCCCTCAAGACTGTTTTGAATTTTCAGGGTCTTTTGTGTCTCCATAGAAATTTTAAGAGTTTTTGTTCTAGCTCTGTAAAAAATGCCATTGGTAATTTGATAGGGATTGCATTGAATCTGCAGATTGCTTGGGGTAGTATAGTCATTTTCACAATACTGATTCTTCCAATCCAAGAACATGGCATATCTCTCCATCTGTTGGTATCATCTTTAATTTCTTTCATCAGTGTCTTATAGTTTTCTCATACAGGTCTTTTGTCTCCCTAGGTAGGTTTATTCCTAGGTATTTTATTCTTTTTGTTGCAATGGTAAATGGAAGTGTTTCCTTAATTTCTCTTTCAGATTTTTCATCATTAGTATATAGGAATGCCAGAGATTTCTGTGCATTAATTTTGTATCCTTCAACTTTACCAAATTCATTGATTAGCTCTAGTAATTTTCTGGTGGCATCTTTAGGATTCTCTATGTATAGTATTGTGTCATCTGCAGTGACAGTTTTACTTCTTCTTTTCCAATTTGTATTCCTTTTATTTCTTTTTCTTCTCTGATTGCCATGGCTAGAGCTCCCAAAACTATGTTGAATAATAGTGGTGAGAATGGACATCTTTGTCTTTTTCTTGATCTTAGAGGAAATGCTTTCAGTTTTTCACCATTGAGAATGATGTTTGCTGTGGGTTTGTCATATATGGCCTTTATTATGTTGAGGTAGGTTCCCTCTATGCCCACTTTCTGGAGAGTTTTTATCATAAATGGGTGTTGAATTTTTTCAAAAGCTTTTTCTGCATCTACTTAGATGATCATATGGTTTTTCTTCTTCAATTTGTTAATATGGTGTATCACATTGATTGATTTGCATATATTGAAGAATCCTGCATCCCTGGGATAAATCCCACTTGATCATGGTGTATGATCCCTTTAATGTGTTGTTGGATTCTGTTTGCTAGTATTTTGTTGAGAATTTTTACATCTATATTCATCAGTGATATTGGTGTGTAATTTTGTTTCTTTGTAGTATCTTTGTTTGGTTTTGGTATCAGGGTGATGGTGGCCTCATAGCATGAGTTTGGGAGTGTCCCTTCCTCTGCAATTTTTTGGAAGAGTTTGAGAAGGATGGGTGTTAGTTCTTCCCTAAATGCTTGATAGAATTCACCTGTGAAGCCATCTGGTCCTGGACTTTTGTTTGTTGGAATATTTTTAATCACAGTTTCAATTTCATTACTTGTGATTTGTTTGTTCATATTTTCTATTTCTTCCTGGTTCAGTCTTGGAAGGTTATACCTCTCTAAGTATTTGTCCATTTCTTCCAGGTTGTCCATTTTATTGGCATAGAGTTGGTTGTAGTAGTCTCTTAGGATGCTTTGTATTTCTGCGGTGTCTGTTGTAACTTCTCCTTTTTCATTTTTAATTTTATTGATTTGAGTCCTCTTCCTCTTTTTCTTGATGAGTCTGGCTAATGGTTTATCAATTTTGTTTATCTTCTCAAAGGACCAGCTTTTGGTTTTATTGATCTTTGCTATTGTTTTCTTTGTTTCTATTTCATTTATTTCTGCTCTGATGTTTATGATTTCTTTCTTTCTGCTACCTTTGGGTTTTGTTTGTTCTTCTTTCTCTAGTCCCTCTAGGTGTAAGGTTAGATTGTTTATTTGAGATTTTTCTTGTTTCTTGAAGTCAGATTGTATAGCTATAAACTTCCTTCTTAGAACTGCTTTTGCTGCATCCCATAGGTTTTGGATCATCGTGTTTTCATTGTCATTTGTCTCTAGGTATTTTTTGATTTCCTCTTTGATTTCTTCAGTGATCCCATGGTTATTTAGTAACTTATTGTTTAACCTCCATTTGTTTGTGTTTTTTACATTTCTTTCCCCTGTAATTGATTTCTAATCTCATAGCGTTGTGGTCAGAAAAGATGCTTGATATGATTTCAGTTTTCTTAAATTTACTGAGGCTTGATTTGTGACCCAAGATGTGATCTATCCTGGAGATTGTTCCGTGTGCACTTGAGAACAAAGTGTAATCTGCTGTTTTTGGATGGGATGTCCTATAAATATCGATTAAATCTATCTGGTCTATTGTGTCATTTAAAGCTTTTGTTTCCGTATTTATTTTCATTTTGGATGATCTGTCCATTGGTGTAAGTGATGGGTTAAAGTCCCCCACTATTATTGTGTTACGTTGATTTCCTCTTTTATAGTTGTTAGCAGTTGCCTTATGTATTGAGGTGCTCCTATGTTGGGTGCATATATATTTATAATTGTTATATCTTCTTCTTGGATTGATCCCTTGATCATTATGTAGTGTGCTTCCTTGTCTCTTGCAACATTCTTTATTTTAAAGTCTATTTTATCTGATATGAGTATTGCTACTCCAGCTTTCTTTTGATTTCCATTTGCATGGAATATCTTTTTCCATCCCCTCACTTTCAGTCTGTATGTGTCCCTAGGTCTAAAGTGGGTCTCTTGTAGACAGCATATATATGGGTCTTGTTTTTGGATCCATTCAGCAAACCTGTGTCTTTTGGTTGGAGCATTTAATCCGTTCACGTTTAAGGTAATTATCGATATATATGTTCCTATGACCATTTCCTTAACTGTTTTGGGTTTATTTTTCCAGGTCCTTTTCTTTTCTTGTGTTTCCCACTTAGAGAAGTTCCTGTAGCATTTGTTGTAGAGCTGGTTTGTTGGTGCTGAATTCTCTTAGCTTTTGCTTGTCTGTAAAGCTTTTGATTTCTCCATGGAATCTGAATGAGATCCTTGCTGGGTAGAGTAATCTTGGTTGTAGGTTCTTCCCTTTCATCACTTTAAATATGTCCTGCCACTCCCTTCTGGCTTGTAGAGTTTCTGCTGAGAAATCAGCTGTTAACCTTATGGGAGTTCCCTTGTATGTTATTGGTCGTTTTTCCCTTGCTGCTTTCAATAATTTTTCTTTGTCTTTAATTTTTGCCAATTTGATTATTATGTGTCTTGGTGTGTTTCTCTTTGAGTTTATCCTGTATGGGACTCTCTGCACTTCCTGGACTTGGGTGGCTATTTCCTTTCCCATGTTAGGGAAATTTTCGACTGTAATCTCTTCAAATATTTTCTCAGGTCTTTTCTCTCTCTCTTCCCCTTCTGGAACCCCTATAATGTGAATGTTGTTGCGTTTAATGCTGTCCCAGAGGTCTCTTAGGCTGTCTTTTTTCTTTTCATTGTTTTTTCTTTATTCTGTTCTACAGCAGTGAATTCCACCATTCTGTCTTCCAGGTCACTTATCCATCCTTCTGCCTCAGTTATTCTGCTATTGATTCCTTCTAGTGTAGTTTCATTTCAGTTATTGTATTGTTCATCTCTATTTGTTTGTTCTTTAATTCTTCTAGGTCTTTGTTAAACATTTCTTGCATCTTCTTGTTCTTTGCCTGTATTCTCTTTCTGAGGTCCTGGGTCATTTTCACTACCATTATTCTGAATTCTTTGTCTGGAAGGTTGCCTATCTCCACTTCATTTAGTTGTTTTTCTGGGGTTTTATCTTGTTCCTTCATTGGATATATAACCCTCTCCCTTTTCATCTTGATATCTTTCTGTGAATGTGGTTTTTGTTCCACAGGCTGCAGGATTGTAGTTCTTCTTGCTTCTGCTGTCTGCCCTCTGGTGGATGAGGCTATCTTGAGACTGTGTGTTTTGAAAGTGAAATGTTTTCAGGAACGACGAGTTCCTCTGCTACCTTCTTCAGCAGCAAACCCTGCTTCCTACCGCATAGTTGTTCCAGAGAGAGGGAGAATCTTTTATTTCAGTTTTCTGCAATAGAATGCAGTTTTTACTCCTCATATACTTTTTTTTTTCTCCTCATATACTTTTTAGAACAGGAGCTGCTCTTTCAAGTTTGCTAATCAGTATAAAGGCAAGAAGACATCAAAGGGAACGCTTCTTGGTTTGAAGACATAGCAAGGCTTTTTCTTGTAATGAAGTGCATTGATAAATTTATTTCTGTGGTCCATGAAGCTAGTTATGACTCAATAAATATCAAATCAATCAATCAGCCACATAACCTCTCCCTGCCCTCAAGGAACTTATGATCTGCTGAAACACGATGAGTATCATGTACCTATATCTTTTAATATTTTTTTGACTTTCACTTAATGGGAATAAAATCTCACGAATTCCCAACCGGGGAGCCTGAAGAGGTTTGGGCTCCTAAATGCATTTACAAGCCAATGAGAAGATTTGGTTGGAGTTGATACCTGAGCCTGAATAATGCTTGTGAAATGGCCCCTTTACAAAAGAGAGCTAAGTGCTAAAATAACACGGGGGCTGAAGAAAGTGTGGCTGCTTGTGATGGTCCAGAGGGGTGTGTGCTGTGTCTCCAAGGGTAGGGAGAGTGGGGCAAGCACACTGGGACAAGACTGTGCCATCTATTAATCACAAGATTTAAAACCACGTTTCACTTACGTGGCATTCCATGCTAACGTGAGTGGCTTTTCCATTTCAGAAGGCAGCAGGAGCCCGCCGCAGAGTCAGTGGGCATCTGAAAGCCTGATTAAATGTGGTGAGGGTACGCACGGAATATTTTAGTCTCTGGATGTTATTTAGATTGAGACAGGAGCGTCTTGGGGGAACAGAGATGCATTAAAGCTGCACACGTAACGGACCATCTTTTACTCTCAGAGAGGCTGCATGTTGCTGTGTGGGCTCCAGCAGCCCCCGGTAAAGCTCTTGGCTTCTTCCTGACCTGTGCTAAACCTGCTCTCTGGGCTCAAGACGCATTAGAAATAAACAAAATGCACTTGTTTGAATCGATGCCCGACATTAAGCGCCTCCTGGGCTTTACATCAGGGTCTCTGGTAGGCGTGGTTATCCGGGTCTCTGGTAGGCGTGGTTATCCTCTGGCTGCGTGCGCTGGGGTTTGGGTGACGGGATATTTATTTATTTATCTTGGAGGATAGTTGCTTTACAATGTTGTGTTAGTTTCTGCTGTACAGAAAAGTGAATCAGTTATACGTATACATATAACCACTCTTTTTTAGATTTCCTTCTCATTTAGGTCAACACAGA